>NW_027526355.1:2570296-2794297 GCF_048455015.1 Haemaphysalis longicornis | reverse complement strand
AACATGAAAACGCCGTGTGTAGCAGTCACTGTTGCTCTTGGGCGGTGTAATCTCCGCAGAGGAAGTTGCGAGAAACACGCGTGCTTTTGACGGTTTGAAGGCCGGAGTTGACTTCGAAACTATAACCGGGTACAAAGAAAGCTGCGCTATTTACGGGGTGAATGTGTTGTTACCGCGAGGTCATGGTGGGCCCTCCGGTGATTGTTAGTTATTTGCGTGTTATCAAGTTTATAGATCACTTTTGATTAATTATACACATCCTAAGTACCTATGACACTTCTCAGGTTGAGATGGAGTACGTAAGGCGCAGACGGATGTGGTGTTGTGGTGTAGTTGTTCACACCTTTGTTGGCGTACGTGAGAACTGAATCCGGAATCACCCGTAGTTTCTAGGGGCTGATTGTGAGGATGAGTATGTTTTATGTGTGCAGTAGCAGATCGAACAGTAGATGTAGCTAACCTTCCAAAGTCTAGGTCTAATTTTAAGGTCATCTAACAGCGCGGGCTGCCTTAAAACAGGCTACTTGTAACGCGCTGCTCTTCGTGTCCTTTGTCAGCGAACTCTGTCGCAGAATTCATGGCCGACAGACGGGGTCCACGTAACATTGCAACTGAGGTTGTCTACTACGTCCCGAAGTATAAAAATGTTGGCCTAATCGCAAGTTCCGTAGTGCCGGTCAACGTCGGCTGATCTTTCCACTGGCTGCGGACAAGCTGTATAAAAAGGAGTTTCCACTTTGGCGCACTGGCTACACAGCAGCGAGCAGGGAGAAACGGGCGACGAAGAATGTGCCTTGGCGTTGCCTAACAACAGATGCTGGGTGGCTCACGGACCAGTGCGCCTCATGGCATTCTGTAAAGGCGGTAAACATAATGCTGGGATCGACCATTCTTGTCGTGTAGACCACGTGACATAGCCGCTTCGACGGCAGTGACCCTTCCCATAAAGGCCACGGCAACGTAATGTGTGGGATGGGCGATCGTGAGGCACGGGAAATATGAGATTATACAATAACTGCTCATGGCAGCGGCAGTGTTGCCAGTCTGCGCTTCATTCCCCCCTAAGCTGGGGGAACCTTTAGCTGTTCTATATTCTTCCGAATGTCTGGGCGTTGTCTGGCAACTGATGGTCTCCTGCTTGTAATGCTAGCATGACCTTATTTCGCTTAGCGTTGCTTTGCGACTGAGACAAGGTTTAACTGGTTTAGAATTATTCCCAAGGTGTTCATCGCTCACGGGTGCCAGAAACTAGACACGCGTTTTTCTTGCCTTTCACGTCTGGCAGTGTCGTGCAAAGAACTTTATAACCGAACATAACCGGATACACTAAGATTTAGTGGATGTGCAGTACATTCACAAGCGATTATTCGGCTCTTAGTTTTTTTATTGCATACCCAGCTTTCTCGCTCAAAACTCCGACCTCTCAGGAACCTAGCAACCCCACTTCAGGAAAGCGATATTTGGCACAGAGCAAGACGTCAACACGAAGATGAAACCTGTGAAAGAATGTTCGAGGATTCGGAATATTTTTTGTGTGATTCGCTGTCAAATCTTACTCCCCATGCATTTGTAAGGGATAGTTTCCGTGGATTTGCGCAACGTGCAAGACTTGAAACTGTGCACAAATCAAGTTTTCACCCCAATATTAGCTGCGCGAAAAACGTTGCGCTTCAATAAACAACTACAGAGTAATCCGTGCTGAAAGGACTGCCATGAGCAGGAAAGCTGCACATGACAAACCTAAATTTTGTTTTTTATCACACTTCATTGGGGCTAAAGTATGCTTTTGTGCAAAATTTTAGAACAAATCATGGTTGGCCGTTTTCAAGGATATATACATATTGGAATCTATCCAATAAATGCTGAGACCTAAATGCTTTGATTAAGTTCTTATTTGTCACTGACCCGGTATCTAGGAAGAGAAGAATGCACTGCAATAATCAAACCCTATAATTTATTCATGGGGAAGCTTTCACGTGGGTTTGTTTGTTTCTCTAGGCCCGTCCGGTATATAAGGAAATAGTCGCTCACCGCGTTGCGGTCCATCTTACAGGTGGCTAAGAATGGCGACGGTGAAGTTCCGGAATGCGGGGCCCAGTCTAAATGTTTGAAAGGTGGTTGATACGACAAAAGAAATGATGACTACATACAACTATTTTACTTACGTTAAACAGTGTACAAGGTCATGTGGGGGAAATGTCAAATTCTACATTTCGCTCGTACGTGCTGTGCTGGCTTTGGTGCGCAATTTCGTCGAAAAGCGACAGCTTTCCGCCTCCTTTTGCCACTTCAAATGGGCACTGAAGTACTATGTAAACATTGTGGGATTACTCGAGTAAATGGTTGTCTGGAGTCTCTAGGCCACTTTTTTACCACTTTTGCTGGGTTCGCGCTACATTATGCATTAGTAAAATCGACACGAAAATTCTGTCCTCCTGTCTTCATCATCCTTGCTGATCTTCTATAACATTGCAAATCACGACAAAACAAGATAGATTGTCTTAACTGCGCTGCTACACGCCTTGCCGACCCTCCGACAGAATTAGTCGGGCCAGTCTTTAGTCGGCCGGCCAGCCGCGGGTCGTCGATGTTCGTTCGCTAACTTGAATCTACCCCACGACACGTTCGTGCCAGCAAGAATGTGCCTTCAGCTGGTCAATATGTAGACTGTATCATGCTCTAAGTCAGAGTTGCGCCACACAAATGCAGAAACGACGCTTCGCTGAGTCGTACGCTAGTAGAACTTTCTATGGCCAATTAAAGGTGGGAGCAGAGTCAGCGAAGTTATTATTGATACTAGGGAATTCAAATGAACCGAACCTTTTATCGTACCGCGTAAAACCAAAGATAGGGAAGCACTTTTTTCACTGGGCGAATTAGCACAGCGGTCAGTAGCGCGACCACCAATCTGCAAGCGATTTTCCTCCTCATGACTGACGTGGCTACAGACGAGATATTTGTGGAAATTTGGGGACGGTTACTGCACGAGCTTTATTCAAGAAACAGTCATCTAAGCTGCTTTTAATGCTAAAACTAAATAAAACGGCAAACTGCCAATATATTACATACAGTATACTTCCACCCCTGGCAGTGCTAGCTTATGGCCTAGTGTTTTTAGTGTTTCCGATAGCGCATGTTGTTTTTTACTGTGAAGCAGTCCACCTCATCCTTCGAAGGAAAATTTTGTGTCCATGCACAAGAAAACGGCAGGCAAAACGGAAGAAATTTCTGGCACCACCAGAAATCTAGCCCAAGCTACGCCCATTCGAGTAGACGGGGAGATAGACGGTGAAATCAACGAGCACAGCGGCGAGTCTACCACCTGCGCTCATTCAATGCCCTTGTGTGAAGTGCAAACCGCATAATGTACGATAAGGGCGTTCACGTGATTTGCATTAGCGACAAACGGAACAGCGTCTGTGGAGCGTGAGGGCGCGCGTCGGCTGTGACCCATAAAACAAGAGTGAGGGGGAGCGAGAGAGAGAGGTGAAGCCACATTCCCGAGGGCCGCCGTCTTCGTCACCCCTGTTCAGACGGTGCTCTCCGTTTTCTTTCAGGAGTCGCTGCTGCAGTCGGTCACACGGTTAAGTGGACGCCGCCCGCGCTGAACTCAGGTGACGGCTGCCAGAGTCTTTGGTCTCACTCTTTCTACACCCAAGTGAGGGATTTAGAGTGACGTCGCATGGGTAAACATTGTTGGTTTCGTTTATAGCTGCGCAGTCCAACCACCTGCACAGCGTGGATTGGAGCCAAATTACTGTACGTTGCTTTATTTGTGTTTGAGCGACGTTTTTCGTATTGAATTCACCAATTCATCTACGAAAAGAGTTCGCAGAACGCGTCGACTAACACTTACGCGCTGGCGAGTTATCGTGGGCGTGGAGTTGCCGTAAGCAGCGACCGCTTGCGGGCACAATCGTGAATAAGCCCACCATTGGCCTGGTGCGAACACGCCTCTTAGATACAAGCACGAGCCAGGCAAGCCCCAAAGGTAAAGGAAAAGCGCATCGCATTTGAGCGTCTGCCGTAACGCCGAGGGCATTCATCCACTGAGTACGCCTCGGCTAGTGATTGCATGTATTCCAAGTTATGCTGGTAGGCTTATCTGATGCATTTTACGGCCTACGACATGGCAGAAGCGCGGTATGCCGAGTACAGAGATATTGTCATATAACGAAGGACGACGCAGCTGTCTTGGAAGAAAACTAAGTTTATTAGAGAGAACTTGTGCTCCCGTAACAACTCAAAAAATACAGCCGCGGCGAAGCAGCCGTCGACAAAGTGACGTGCACAGGCCAGGTCGGCGAATCGAATGCCGAAACGTCTGCTCGGCGAGAATTTATTTTACGCACGATCGTTTCTCGAAGCGTCCAATTACATCATGAACACTGGAGGTAACAGAAGATTTTTCTAGTCCAGTCACGACGGGGAAAGACGCTCTGCCTAGAAAATGAGATAGCCTGGGAGGCATAAAATTAAACAAAGCGCCGCTCACTTCGCTTGCACACAGATAACACAACCACGAGCACCGGGCGGTAAAACAGAACACACGCATAAACCAACGCAAGGTTCGTGGAACTACCCCCCCCCAACCTCTCTAAGAGTTCATCGACACGATGCTAAAATACAACAGTCCGAACATAGATACATTTGGTCATCTTCTGTGGTAAGGCTTAAGCTAAATTAGGAGTATGACTTCAGGTCACGTCCGTCATCGTGATCCGCCGGAATCACCATCGGGGTCCACCTCGTAGGTAAGTCGGCCAACACGTCATAGAATCCGGTAGGGCCCGAAATACCGCCGCAGAGGCTTCTCACTAAGTGCACGTCGTTGAATCGGGGTCCAAACCCACACATTGTAAGCCGGGTGATACTCCGCGTCTTCACGTCGGAGGTTGTAGCGTGCGGCATCTGCCACCTGCTGGTCCTTTGTACATACGCAAGCAAGCTGGCGGGCGTTGTTGTGCCAGAGCGCCTGGCCCAAATGCGTTGCACGAGGCGACGCGCCGACAGCGAGGCTGAGTCACGCCTCTCCCTTTGTCGCTGCGGCGCGGCCGAATCCTGCATCTCGAAACGCTGCGGCGCGGCCGACTCCTGCATCTCGAAACGCTGCGGCGCGGCCGAATCTCTCAGCGGAGAACGACCCAAACAAGGGCATGTCGCTACGCCCGGAGGCGAGGTCACGGAGACGGCGGCGGCATCGCTCTCCCTTTCCCCATTGGCGGCGCAGCTGACTCACCGCTTCGCTACCATTCGTCGGAATTCAAACTTCAGGCAGCGAGAGCCCTGATTGGAGCATTTCGAACTTCTTGGGGCCACAACGAACTCCCGGGCTATAAAAGAAGCCCGGAGGCTCTCATCGTCGGCATTCCTCGGCGGCTTCTCTCCGGCACCAGTCTCTTCGGAAGCACCGAGTGAAAGGGTGCTGTCGCCTTTGTGCGAATGATGTAACTTTTGCTTACCCTGTACATACTGTATATAAATGTTACTTTAAGTTTTCGACGGCTCGAGAACTTCTTCGCTCTGCTCTGCGCCGCGTCGATAGCGGACGGAGCAAGGCAACATCGCTACACCGGTGACTGCGCTCGGGTGGCCAGTCGCAACAGCGGAGACAGCGTCGGGATGGCTGATTCCCAACCTCGGTGACGAGCAGGAAGGCGAGTCACAACCTTGGCGACCGCCCTGGGATGGTCATTCCCAACAGTGGTGGCAGCGGTGGGATCGTCATTCCCAACAGTGGTGGCAGCGGTGGGATGCTCATTCCCAACAGTGGATGGCAGCTGCGGGATCGACCGGCAACGGCTACAACCTAGTGTGGTAAGCGCTCGACGTTTTCTCTCAGTTCACCATACTTCTCTAGCACAGGTTATGGTAGTTTAGAGAAGGGCTGGGTGAAGCACTGTGTATAGCTTTGATTGTTTCATGCCTAGAGAGTGTATTGAAACCAGAGCTAGTGCCGAGAGGTAAACAAAGGAGCGTAGAGAATTACTTGCGCGTGCCTTACTAATAGCTTGATAGTATAGGAGCGGCAAGGGAATTCTAACGCGGGTAAGCAGCAAGAGGCCAGTGCAAACGATGGAGGACCTTAAAGTGAAGGAACTCATCGAAATTTGCCAGGAGCTGGGCCTTGGCTTAGGCCGTGCGAAACGGAAGCAAGCAATTCTTGAGGTCTTGCGGAAGGAGAACGTAACGGCTGAGGAAGTCAATGAGGCCAGGGCTGAAATCAAAGAGCGCCGCGAGCGCAAGGAAGCCGAAAAGAAAGAGCGCCGTGAGCGCGAGGAGGCGGAAAGACAGGAACGCAGGGAGGAAGCCGAAAGGCAGGAACGGGAAGCCGAAAGGCAGGAACGGGAAGCCGAAAGGCAGGAACGGGAAGCCGTAAGGCAGTTCGAGTTGAAGCAGTTAGAGTTCCGGCAGGGTTCGCCGGCGCCTAGCGTGACTTGTCCAGCGGTACAGGCGAGCGGTCCGAGAAGTCAGGACCAACGGCCGCCGTTCGTTGTTGAGAGGTCAGGGCCGGAAGACGGAGCGTCCAAGGCCAAACGCGAAGCGACCGCACTCGTATTCTTGGCCAGAGAAGCGAGCCGGGAAAGCGAGAACGGCGCGGAGGCAGAGAAGCCGCTTCGAAATAAAGATTTCGAAACGCGCGCACAGGCCGCGAGCAGTGGCCAGTACATGGCACAGGGCATGACACTTTCGAGTTCGCAAGCGGGGAAGCTCTCGGAGAATGTTGACTCTTCCCCAGCGAGCGAGACGCGAAAGGACGCCGAGCAACGTAGCTCGAACTGCGAGCCGACCGAAAACTCTCGCGGTAGGTTAGTCGAACCGCCAGCGGCTGAGGCGGTTTGCGTGAAACCCTTCGGTGGAGAAACGGAGCCGGGCGACACGGAGAGTACGTTGTCACCGTTTTCCGATCAGCCGTTACGCGAAGACGAGCTCAAGGTCGAAGCGCTGCCGACAGGGCCGACAGAGAAATCCGGTGAGCTCGTCGCGAGTGACGTTGACAGAGACCGTACCGCCGTCACGGAGAGCAAAGGGGTGCCTAAGCGAGATAAAGCACTTGCTGAGACGTCCGACAGAAGGCCGTACGGGTCCGCTGATCGCGTTCATGTGACGGTCTCAGGTTCAACGATCTCGGCAGAACGCTCAGAATCAGAAGAGGCCTCAGAGACGGCTTCCAACAGGATCGCGCACAGTGCGCGAGCTAGCGAGGTTTCTCGTGAAACCTTGGACGGCGAGGCTAGCCAGACGAAGCCGCTAGAGCCTCCGGAAACAGAAGGTGTTCCTTCGGGTGTGAGCTCTAACGCGGGCGATGTTGTGGCTAAGCCTGCGAGCAGGACACGAGAGACGAGCGAGCAACGAAGGCCGAGTGGCGAGCGGACCGAAAGCTCCGGCAGAAGCTTAGTGGAGCCGCCGACGGCCGAAGCGGGTTGCGCCATCCCCATCGGCGGGGAAACCCAGGTGGCCGAGCGTTGCGAGGCGAACTCGGTGTTGTCCCCAGTTCGCGATGACTTGCTTGAAAGCAAGGTGGGGCACTTTCACCCGCATTTCAAGCCAGTGGAGCGAAGACGCACAGGGCGACAGCGAACGTTCAGAGCTGTCTGCTATGAGCGGAAACGCGGTTGCGAGGCATGCGTGCCTGCCGCTATGTTGGCCTTGAAGTCAGCTCCGCGCGAGATTACGGGCGTCTGCTTTGCGAGGCTTGTATATGACCGGGGAAAGAGAACGCGTTTCGAATAACGAAACTAGCCTGTGGGGAAGAGCTAGTTCTAAGGCTGCGTTCTTCGTTTCCCCGTCCGTACAGTCCTTCCCGTCATGTTGAGTTTCGGTCTCAAACGCGCGCCGTGTGGCCTCTTGAATCGAAACTAATGGATCGGTGTTTCGTGGCCTGTCGTAGTGCGCGCTCCATTACCTCGACGATGGCGCCAGCTTTTCTAGCACATGGTAAGGAGCATGTAGATCACTTACGAGTCGTGCTGAGCAGGCTCAAAGCAGGCCTATCAGTCAAACATTCAAAAGTGTCACATAGGATACGCCGAAGTGACGTATCTAGGTATCTAGCGCATGTGGCGGTGGCGGTGGTAGCGCGGCCGACGCAGACCGTCGGAAATCGTAGTGGCCGCAGACGTAAGCTTTCGCCGACCAACGAACAAGTCAGAAGTCAGAGATAAGGACTTTTCGGGTTTGACTGGATATGGCTAGACTTAGCGGAAAGATTACTCCACACTGGCTAGTCTTTTAACTGACGCTCTCAGAAAGAGTGAGCCAGTAAAGGGTAGAATGAGGCACAAAGTAGGAGGACGCGCTTTAAGCGCTGAAACGAGCCTTGAGCGAGGAGCCAGTTCTAACGGTCCCCGACTTTTCGAAAGGTTCGTTATTCAGTTCGATACGAGCGATCGTGGCATGGAAGTTGTACTATGCCCAGAGGATGCGAATGGCCGGGAACGACCAGTTTTGTACTTCAGCCGCAAGCTAACTTGCAGAACAGAGGCTTACAGTACTTCCGGAAAGGAATGTGGCTGGGTAGTGTGGGCAGTGCAGAAGTTTGCGTGCTATATAGCCGGTAACGCTAACGCAGACGCCCTAAGGCGGGCGCTCTTAGTGCTACATTCGTCCTCCCCGTGTCTTTCGTTTTGTCTCTTCATGAGCAGATTTTAGCGTAGCAGGTAGATGGGAGCAAAATTATTGCCCTCATTTGCTGCCTCAGTTGATTATTTCCGCACCGCGTGATTTCAAGTAATCAACTTTAGCTAAGATCACTTAATGTCGTGTGTTACGTTTGACACTTAGTGTGAGTTCTTCTTTTAAGAGTTTTACGTCCCGCATGGGTCTCTTGGTGTAGAGGGTCCAAATTTGGGGATAGACACCTAGCTAGGAGAGTTTGTCACGCTTTAGAGTCTGGTGTTCTGACGGAGGACAAAGGGTGCTTGCTTGCGCTGGGTGTTGCCTGTTGTCGGTCGGTTCTTTGCAAGCTCGAGAACGATGAGCACCCGGTGCTGAGGACAGACCGGAAGAGCCGGACGAAGCTGGTCGAGACACCTGGGCAGCACGGCGAGGTACCTGTGATCCGGACCTGGCAGGCGGTACCCGTTCATGGAGAGGGACCTGGTGGAGTCGCCCTTTTCCTGGGGCACTGGAGGTGTACCTGGATGATCCTGGCGAACGAGCGCGCCCAGCATCCGAGCCACGTGGAGGCAGCTCGTCTTCACGGCGCATTGTCTGGCGGCGGGGGTGCTGTTGTGCCAGAGCGCCTGGCCCAAATGCGTTGCACGAGGCGACGCGCCGACAGCGAGGCTGAGTCACGCCTCTCCCTTTGTCGCTGCGGCGCGGCCGAATCCTGCATCTCGAAACGCTGCGGCGCGGCCGACTCCTGCATCTCGAAACGCTGCGGCGCGGCCGAATCTCTCAGCGGAGAACGACCCAAACAAGGGCATGTCGCTACGCCCGGAGGCGAGGTCACGGAGACGGCGGCGGCATCGCTCTCCCTTTCCCCATTGGCGGCGCAGCTGACTCACCGCTTCGCTACCATTCGTCGGAATTCAAACTTCAGGCAGCGAGAGCCCTGATTGGAGCATTTCGAACTTCTTGGGGCCACAACGAACTCCCGGGCTATAAAAGAAGCCCGGAGGCTCTCACCGTCGGCATTCCTCGGCGGCTTCTCTCCGGCACCAGTCTCTTCGGAAGCACCGAGTGAAAGGGTGCTGTCGCCTTTGTGCGAATGATGTAACTTTTGCTTACCCTGTACATACTGTATATAAATGTTACTTTAAGTTTTCGACGGCTCGAGAACTTCTTCGCTCTGCTCTGCGCCGCGTCGATAGCGGACGGAGCAAGGCAACATCGCTACACCGGTGACTGCGCTCGGGTGGCCAGTCGCAACAGCGGAGACAGCGTCGGGATGGCTGATTCCCAACCTCGGTGACGAGCAGGAAGGCGAGTCACAACCTTGGCGACCGCCCTGGGATGGTCATTCCCAACAGTGGTGGCAGCGGTGGGATCGTCATTCCCAACAGCGTCCTCTGCCCGCTGTAGTTATCCTCGGACGTCCGCGCTGAGGTCATCGTCGGCTGCGTATAGCAGCATGGCATCGAGCATCGTCGTTGGCTGTCGACTGTAGAGACGCTCAAATTGAGGAAAACAAGGAGGATAAGCACCTTTATTGTGGGAAAACGTTGCGCGGACTCTTCAAGAGGTGGAGGTGAAGTCCTCAGTCGAGGACTCCATATGCCTTGCCACCCGCTACAGCCGGCTCCACTAGCCGAAGCTGGTCGGACAGGCATGAGCTTGACAGGGCGCGCCTCCAGAGCTCGGGAGACTTGTCATCCGCTTAGTTTCGTGGACAGTTGTATTGTATGGGAACTTGAGTAAAAGGAAGTATTTCGTCCCATCTTTTATGCTCAACGTCGACGTCATGGAGATCTCCGATTGTCGTCACATCGCGAAAAATATACTAAGAGACCCAAACTGAACAGAACGGAATTACCGACGACTCACCCTAACCTAGACAGGCAGCAATCAGTATTACTGAGACAAGCGCAGACTATTACTACATGCACACCAGCTAGATGACAGCTTTTCTCTAAAGGAAGTGCAAAACAATCGCCAGCGTGCAAACACTGTGGGGGATATTCCAATCAAGATCACGTCCTATGGCAATGTCCTTACAATACTGCAAGCATTCTTTACTCACGCACACTAACGCAGCTGCCATACCCCATTGACCCCACCTGGCTGACTCTCGACGGCACTTTTGAGGAACAGCTAACATTAGTGCGGTACATCAAAAACTCACTACAGGAGAGTTCAGCATTCAGTGAAGACTACCTGTAATCGGATAGTTTGAACCGTCTTTGGTTTTAATTAAGTCTCTCTCTCTCTCTCTCTCTCTCTCTCTCTCTCTCTCTCTCTCTCTCTCTCTCTCTCTCTCTCTCTCTCTCTCTCTCTCTCTCTCTCTCTCTCTCTCTCTCTCTCTCTCTCTCTCTCTCTCCTTCTCTCTCTCTCTCTCTCTCCTTCTCTCTCTCTCTCTCTCTCCCTCTCCCTCTCTCTCTCTCTCCTTCTCTCCTTCTCTCTCTCTCTCTCTCTCTCTCTCTCTCTCTCTCTCTGATATTGTCTTGTTTAGGCGTTCGGTTTGTCCATTATAGGGTGATACGCCGTCGCCCTTCGGTGATCCGTGTTGCTGTAACGTAGGTCACCTTGCATGAGATCCGCAGTGAATGCCGTTCCGCCATATGTCATTGGGACTTCAGGGGCTCCATGTCGCAGCAAAACGTTATTTAGAAGAATTTCACGACTTCTCTTGCAATCCCTCTCAGAAGAGCAGCGGTCTCTGCGTAGCGCGTCGCGTGGTCTCTCGCCAGAACAATCCACTTGTTCTCGGATCGTGACGTAGAGAACGGGCCGAGAAGGGCCATTCTAATCTGGTAGAAGGACCTTGATGGGGCGGCGATCGCGGCTCCGCGGTCTCGCGGCTCGGACCCGTCAGCTGTCCTCAATGTCCAGCGGTTTCCGTTGGGGTTGGTGTGTTACACATACACTGGGATGCATACAACGCGGGGACGGAAACGTACAACTGCATGTTTGTCCACTAGAAAAAAACTCGAGTCATTGCAGGCTTTAACTTTTTATGGACAGATGCGTGTCGACCACTCGGAGAAATAACAGCGGGAATAGAAGGAACGCCTGCCGGAGCAGAAGCGCGACTGGGCCCAAAAACAGCAAAAAAGCCGCTGCACCACCGTTTCCGCCGCAAGTTCCTTTCCCTGAGTAGCAGGGAAGCTCTCCCTCATGAACACCAACGTCGATGTGAGCCAATATTTCTTGTTTAGCTTGAATGGCTTTCAGAGCTGCATTTTGGCGTTGGCTTTCATTTCTAAGTACGCGCACATAACTAGTTGCCGGTTTATCAAGCACGATTTTGGAGTCGAGGAAGAGGGGTGGATGCACGCGCAGATGGAGGTTTCACGCCCGCCCTATGTGATGATGTATGTCCGCTGTGCTGGTGGGAGGTTTAAACGTGTACGGGCACTACCCCATTGTGAACTTTCAGGTGTCATCAGTGGTCGAGCGGATCGGGTTGGTGTGTTACGTTAGGGAAACAGACAGGCCCATGTTTGTTGTCTAGAATAATTCTCGAGTGCTTTAAAGTTTCCTTCGCCTAAGTGCTAATTGCTCGGTCGCACATTTTCAAACAGATGTGTCTTGTTTCATACATTTCCTGTACTGCGTCCAGTTTCGCAGATCACCCTTCTTCGCAGAGTGGAAAGGCAATATTTTATATTGTAATATTTTTTTTTCAACTGATCTTTTGTGCGGAAGAACCCAATTATACGTGTTGTTTTCGGTAGAAATGCGGAATCGGTATGTTTTAGGTCACTTTTGGTTCGGGCGCTGCTTATAGCCATGTTTAATTAACCTTCTGTTAGAGTGAACTCTACTTCTGTATCGCACGAAGACACGTGTCACGTGCGGCGCTGTTCAGCGAAGAGTTTAGACATACGGAAGACGGCAACCGGTGATGGGCGCATAATTATACGCGAAATACACAGGCGAAAATACCTCTCGTAAATCATTTTCGGCTCAAGAAGAACTACGGGATCACATGGCGTTTCAACCAGGCAAGTTGCTCTTCAACCGGGAGGAATTCACAGATAATCGGGAAGGTCGAATTTTACGGGGCAAATGGGGCGGAAGCGTGTTCAGTGGCGGTGGCGGCTTTCGGTCGGTTTTGCGCCCATTCGCGCTCCTGTGAATCCTCCGCAATCATGTGATAACGGCGCAAATGCTGTTGGCAGCCCATTGAGCGACTTGTCAAAGAAGCGCCCTGCCGCCAGGGGGCCAAGCATGGCGGCCGCGTCTCACGTGTGCTCCCGATAATTTTCCGCATAACACGTGTAAATAGTGCTTCCTGCACCCCCCCCCCCCCCCCCCAGGGGGGGGGGGGGGGGGCTGCGGTTTCGCAAACAATGAACACGGGCGACTTGCGCTCGAGCTCTCAAGAGCGCATGATCACCACGCAGATCTGTGACAGCGGCCTCGGCACACTGCCGAACGGGGAGCCTGGCGACGAGCGACAGCGGGCCCGCACGGTGCCCACGCTGGCCGAGATCGAGGGCTTCCCAGAGGACACCGAGGGGAGCTCGAGCCCACGAACTGGCCCGGCCATCACCGCGGTCTCGTTAGGGGACATAGCGAACTCCCCAAACCCCCGAACGGCCGTGGAACGCGCGGCGGGGGCCGCCGCGCGTTCCGAGTCCAGAGCACCTGCGGATTCTGGACGAGTGTCCTACGGCGCAGGGCGAGCGCGGCCAGCTGACACTCGCGCTTACCGCATTCGTCATTGACGAACTGGACGCCGTCCACATCGAGCAGTAGAGAAGCAGTCAGCGAGACGGCGCGACACCCAGTGTCGCCATGTTGGACAGACCGGGTTGGATGCCGCTGTTCAAGTGGCCATTCGGTCCACATTCGGTCCTCCTCGCAGCTGCAGCGGCGGAGGAGCGCAGCCCTTCCCTGGCGGCGACAATCGCCGCGCGGCCTGGGCAGGTCCCGGAAACCAGCGAGCCGCCGGCATCTACCCAGACGCCATGCGGGAAAATCCATGCAGACGGCCGCGGGGGAAGGGACGTGTGTAGAGATGCGTCGCTCAGGAGCGAACCGGATCTTTTGAGCCGCTCTTTTTGAAGAGCGGGTGAGCCGTGGCTCACTAAAAGTGAGCGGTGGTTCTTTTGGAGAGAAAGAGCCCCTTTTCGCCCTCTAAGTGATCCGTGTAGAACGGGGCGAGCCACAGCACAGCAAACAATGGAGGAAAAGCCAACGGAGCTGAAGAGCCGGGTCAAACGAGCTAAGGTAATTTTAGTGGCCTTAAAATGAGCCATATCTGCACCAGCTATTGCCGGCGCGAAAAAGCAACTACACTGCCGGGCCAGCTGGGGCTAATTTCAATCTGATGATAATGATGATGATGATGATGATGATGATGCTTAGCGTCTTTCCCTTTGTAATTAGGTGGCGTTGCACAGCGGCCTTAGTCGCAACGCCACTGTAAGGGGTGCTGGAGGACTTTTCCAAATTCCTCCAGCGCCCCCTGTCGTGGGAGCAGAGAATTCGAGCTAGAAGAACCAGACGAAGTTTTGAGCCGCTCTTCGGTTCTTCCGGCTTTCCCGCTCAGTTACTGAGCCGAAGAAGCGAAGAACGGCTCAAAATACCCGGCTCTTCGGGGCGAGTTTCGCGACATCTATTATCGGTGCAACAAACCAACTGCCTTGCCTGGCCAGGGGGGGGAGGGGGGGGGGGTGGAATTTTCCAAATTCCTCCACCGCCTCCTGTCGTGTGAGAAGACAGTCCGAGTCAGGAGAGCCGGTTCTTTTGCGTCGTTCTTCGGCTCTTCTGACCCGTTTTTTTCGACAGCCGCTCTTCGCGAAGCGGATCTTCTGAGGCGCCATTTTGGAACAGCGGTGGAGAGACCGCGGCGGCGGCGGCGGTGAATGACAGATCGGGAGGCCGGAATGGCAGCAGTGAACGCCATTTTCCCATTTTCAAAGTAATGGGAAAATAAACTCATTTGACCATATGATTCACCACAGTTACATTTCTACGTTCAGCTGTTGTTCGAGTCAGGAACGAGCCGGATCTTCTGAGCCGCACAAATCAGCGGCAATTCTCGGCTCCCGGCGGTTCTTTGGCAGAACGGCTCTCCTAAGAACCCCGGTTCAGCGGCTGCTCGCTCGATCTGAGAATCGTGCTGAGCATGGCTCTGGACGAGTCGGGTCGGCACGTTCCGGTTGAGTTGTTAGAGGCGTATCGGCCTACCCAGCTGGGTCTGGTGTGCAACTTTCGCGTCATATATTATCGCTGCTGAAAAGCGGACCCGTCTCGCTTCGAATACACTGGAGAAAATGTTGTTCACGAACCAAAATATTAAAATTAGTTTCTCGAATCGTGTTTTTCAGAATCATTTTTTCTGGCGTCATAGCTCACTGGTAGAGATCATACTTCTGAGTTCATGAAGTTGACAAAAATTTCATTTTTTATGTATCCACCGAGAGTGATCCTGAAATACCACTGACACATAAGAACTTTTGTAATGAGGGTAAGGCCAATCCGGATGTTGTTACAAAACAAATGTCTCAATAACCTTTAAGTAATAATTTAGATTATGCATGCTTAACACCGGTTAAAGACCTAAATGAACCGCTGAACCCTTCAAATGAACCGGTTCACTTCAGTGAACTGAGCCGTTCTGAGCCGCTCACTGAAGTGAGCCAGGCCTCTCAAGCTTGGACGCTCCCTGGTTTCCATATAGGCGGCATAAAAATCCCCCCACGTGACCAACCTACAGCGAAGTTTTCGACCATTAAGTCCACCAGACGGCGCAAGCGAAAGGTTACTTTTGGTATAGAATACAAAACATTCATTCCGTGACTCAAAGAGCCAACACAGTTCGCTTACAATGTGTTGTTTAAAAATATTATTAACAAGTTCCGCATCAAACATCCATTGAGCAAAAATGTACGCAACTTTTTACGAACAGCTGACTGCTGCACCACCTCGTTTCTGAATTCGCAACCACAAAGCCGCCAATTCAAATTGAAACCGCTGCAATGGCCCACCGTTTCTATGTGCGCGGAACACTGTTTTCGTGACTGTTATTGCTGTTATGTGCTTTTGCGTCCATCAGTTGTTGAGAGGACTGGCAAAACACGGGAATTGAGTGCTTGTGGAGTGACAAATGGGGAAATTCAGCATCGGAAGACAGCTGTCGAGGCCAGAATATTTTATTCTTCCAAAAGAAGGTGAGTGTTATGCACTCCGCTAGAAAGACGGTGCAAACGAAACCGTTGTCGCCGTCAATACCTCATTTGTGCCCTTCGTTCTAAATCTTAGCACAAGTGAACGAGTTGTTATGGCAAAACAAATGTTGTCACGAAAGCGACGTACAATTGCAGCGCTCGAAATGAAATGATGTCCTGGCCTCTGTAAACTTGCGGATGTCAATAAACGATTTGTTCTCACTTGCTGCTCACTGTGGTCTGTGCCAGTCGAGGCCATCTGGTCACCTGGCGTAACATCACTTCACTAGCGCGGCGCAAGTAAACACGCGGCCAGCGTGCCAGCCAGGAACCAGCAGCAGCAGCCACGGCCGGACTCGACGCTCCTTTCGCGAGCCGGCGGCCGGCGGCCGCCGTGCGAGGGCAGCCATGTTATTAAGGAGCTCAAGCGGCCTGTGCAAAAAGCATCCGCCATGTTTACAAAGCCGTGTTTACAGCGCCATCAAGCGGGCGTACTCGGTAGATCACGACGCCGCCACTACGCTTTTTCTGGCACTACAGGCGAAGCTAGACCTTTGCTTCTCTAAAATCCTCCCTGTTCTGTGAGTGAGCCGTTTTGCCCAGCTCTAACGGACACCACAAGGAAGAAGCGGCAAGGTGGTCAGCGCCCGTAGCTACCTCCCTCCTACCGTCAGAGGCAAACGGTAACCGGCGGAGCGAGTGGCGACATGACAGGCGGCGCTGCGAACCCTAACAGCTGCCCCCGCGAGGACGCGAGCGCAGCGCAGCCTCCTGCCCTGGCGGCCAGCGGCGGAATCCGTAACCAAACCGCCCAGGACGGCTGGCAGGAGGTGGTGTCGCTTTCTAAACGTAAAACAGCGGCACAAAGGCTTCGCAACGAGTGGAAAAAGCTTTCTCCACACCCGACAGCCCTCGGGACAGTCCTTTTTTGCCCGAAGGATCCGAGGGCAACGATCGCGAAGCTTGCGCGTGACGCGTTCGCTGGGCAGCTCACGGCGCAGCCTGGCGTGTTGGACCCGCGTGTGAACACGCAGCGGAACGTCGTGGCGGCGAACGCGGGCACCAAAGAGGCCATGTAGGTGCTTCTGGCCATCACCACCATCTGTGGCATCGATGTGAGCCCCCGAGAGCCGTCGTCGAGCAGCACTGGCGTCATCGTGGTCGAAGACATGGCTATCACGGCCGAGGCAGTCGCCTCCAGCCTCGAAACGCCCGTGCCGGTGCAGTCAGCTGTTCGCAGGGGGACTGCGGTGTACCTGTGCTTTTCGGCGTCCATCCCCGCTTCGGAGGTTGCGATGCACAAGCTCCGACGGGCGGTGACAGTGTACCGACCGCGACAATTGCAGTGCGGCAGGTTTGGATGGCTGGACCACGCCACAGCGAGCTGCAATCGCGAGAGGAGGTGCTGACGATGCGGTGGTTCCCACCTGAAGGCAGCGTGCAAGGCCGCGAAGCCTTATTGCAGCAACTGCGGGGGCCCACACGTCGTTCTCGACCACTCCTCCCAGCGCTGGCAGGAGTAGCGTCGTGTGTGTGCGGAACTGGTCCGAGCCCCGGCGCCTGCTTCTCGCATGGGCGTCCGTTTAGCGCTGCGAGCGGCCACGCAGCCCCAGCCGTCCCCTGTCGCACCCGCTACGATGCGCCAGCAGCCAGGCGGCAGCAGTGATGCCGCCGGGACGCCGCAGCAAAGCAGACAGCCCAGCGACAGCCCAGCAGCCAGGCAGCCTCTGCGCGGTCGAAGCGAGGTCGGAAGAGATTGCGAAAGCAGCCGGCCGCGCGGGGACAGCCACACCCCGAGCCTCTCCATGGCCAGGAGCCGCCGCACACAGCCCCTAGTGCTGAAGTAGAACGTCAACTCGCTGCGACTGCGTCGTGCGGAGTTGATTGCGTTTCTGCTGCAGCCCGAACCCCATGTCGTGGCTCTACAGGATAGCTACGTGCGGGTGGGAAGAGACGGCTGGGGAAGGGGGGGGGGGGGCGGTGGGAGGATTCGTTTGCCAGGGTAAACTGGCTATCACAGCCCCACGGCGTGTCACAGCGCCCTGGGATCGGCGGTGGTGTGTGGTGACCCTTCCCCCCGCCCCCCCAGGAACCTCGCGTGCCTCACTGTTTGTGTGGAACGACGTGCAGCACGTAGAGCTGGATACCAGTGCGGTGACGACAGTGTTGCAGGAGTGCTAGGCAGTGACGTTGCAACTCAGTGCGGGTCGAGAGTGCGAAGCGGGGCGAGTAGGGAGGAATCCATCAATAAAAACAGCGCAAAGGACGGGGAACGAGTGAAAACAGCGCCCGTCTCTTTCTGTTTCCACTCGTGTCCCGTCCTTTGCGCTGTTTTTATAAATGGATCAGTGCGGGTGGCGCAAAGATTACAGTGTTCAGTGCGTACGTGCGCCCCGGACAGCCCTGGGACGCGTGCCTCCTGGGTCGGCTGGTGTTCCTGTGCGCAGCCCGCCATCTCCTCTGTGGTGACTTCAATGCACAACACACTGCGTGGGGAGATAGCCGGATGGACGCTAGCGGAAAGCATCTGTGGGACGCCATGCTGCGCCTCAACCTGTCTGTGCTCAACACTGGTGAGAGCACCTTCAGGCGTGGCAATTGCGCAGCCACCGCCATTGATCTCACCCTAGTGTCAGCAGGGGTTCAGGCCACGTGGAGGAGGGAGCCCGGCACGTGGGACTCCGACCACTACCCGCTGCACATCGCACCACCCGACAGGACAGCCAAGCGAGCCGCACTGCACCACTTCACCCACTGGGAACGGTTCCGGCGCTGCCTTGCCGAGCAGGAGCTTGGGGAAGGAGCCAAACTGTTCCGGAGCCTGGAATAATTGCTGCGCCAAGCAAGCCACGCAGAGCTGCACAGTAGCCCAGGGGGCCACCACGCCGGACCTGACGGCGTACCGGTGAGTGGATGCGGCTTGCCTCCGTCACCCCAACCGCCTGAGCCGGCAACGTTGGGCCGAGCTATGCGTCAGCTCGGAAGTAGACCCACGTTGCCGCCGCCTCTGGGACATCTTCAACGCCATACTGAAGCCCCTGAGAAACTGCAACCCCCTGGCTGCATGGCCATCCGCTAGCAGTCCAGCTTTGCGGAGGTGGCCGACGTCTTCGCTGCACACTTCCTGCTGCCACACCAGGCGGACCCAGGGCCCGCTGCTGCTGTTGCTGGGACGGGGGAAGTGCATCACCCCCCCCCCCCCCCCAACAACGTCCCCTTCACGGAGGCTGAGTTCCGATGTACTCTTTGCAGCTGCAAGCGTAAGTCGGTGCCAGCGGCGGTCGGCCTCACCTACCAGATGATGCGCAACCTGGATGAGGTGTGTTTCGGCCGGCTACTGGCCACCTACAACGTCATATGGGACACGGGCCGGCTGCCAAATGAGTAGCTGCTAGCCATCGTGCGGCCCATCCCAAAGCCAGGCAAGGGCCTTGTGGCAGTCAGGGCGTACCGGCCCGTGGCTTTCACATAATGCGGCTGCAAGCTGCCCAAACGGGTTGCACTGCGGAGGATGGAGTCCATCGCAATGGGGGAAGGGGCCATCTCCGAGTAGCTAACGGGCTTCCGTAGGCACCGGGCAGCCACCGACTCTATCGTGGCCTTGAACACGCCAGGGCCTCCAAGCAGGTGGTGACCCTTGTGCTGCTGGACGCGAACGGCGCTTCAACAACGTGCAGCGTCATTCCATCTCCCTGGCCATGGAGGACGCTGGCATTGCAGGCAACCTGCGGGGCTTCGGTTCCGATGGTCCCAACAGTCACCCTCTTACCATCCTCACCGCTCACACTTTCCCCCCGCGACTGCGGAAGAGGCGGCTATTCCTCTCACTTTAACACTCCGGCCTTCCCCTGGGGTCATTATTTCCGATTCGAAGAAGGCCAGTCGAAATTTCTCCCGGGGGGGCGCATTTCTCCGCTGGCATTCAAATTCCGTATTCAAAGTCCCCCTGACTCCCCCACGGAGCAGGTGTGGACCCGAGCCCACACGGGTGTGTGTGGGGGGGGGGAACGGACAGCACTCAGAGCCACTCAAAAGCCTACCTTCAGAACGGGTCTTAGCCTTGACCCCTTCCATGGAGCCCTGTCAGTTCGAGATTGGCTGCTTTCTTTCATGAGATTACGTCTCATAATTGCCTCTCCCGCCGTCCACTGACCCCTGAACACCCGGCGCTCTCTCACGCCGCAAAACGATTAGTGCAGACGTACTCTTTTTTGCCTCGCCCACCTGCACCGCATGTACCCAGCTCTGTACATTTCACCCCACTACTCCGCTTGTGGGGTCTTCCAAACCATGGATCACCTGGTCTGGCGATGCCCCTGCAACCCACTCCAACCATATCTAGACGGTTATACTGGGCGAAGGCGTTGGGCAGCTCGGATTGGGCGGTGTAAGAAGCCATCGTCGCTACGGCTGCCAAAGCCACCGGGTGCCTTCCTTCCCCGGTAACAACCCGTCCCCCGAATCAGCCTTTGAGGTATTAAAAGTTTTCTGTCTCTCCCTCTTCCACCTTCCTCAAGGCGCTGCACTCAGTCACCCCTTTTCACAGTCTTCCTCTGGCACTCCTTCCGCGCATTTGTTTCCGTTTCACGCAGCGCAATACGTCATCGCTTCTCCTGCGCGTCTGTTTATCGTTCCTATCGTCGGATTATCTGTATCTCCCAACAATTTTCTGTACCTCACGCGTTAAATAAAACATGGAGATGTAGGCTTTAACGTTAAAAATGTCGGCTTCCGCGCCCTCTCTTTCCTTTGCGCTCCGTCATTCTAAAGCAGAGCTTTCTACCTAACGGTTCTCTTGAGGCGCGCGGAACAAGAAACTCCCAAGGCGGATGGGGAGGCGGAGGGCCCTTTTGACTCACGGAGCGCCGTGTAGATGGCGCGGCGATAGGGCGCTATTAACCAGCGTTCCCCGTACTCACAACGGCGAAATCTCCGGCGGGACCCTTCCGTCAACTTTGTCGTCATCTTTTGCGAATGTGCTGGGCCTGTTTTGGCACAGATTCGCGTCCATTGCGAGCTTACTTGGCGCGGCTTGATTAACTTGTTCGACAGCACTTCGTGGGTAACCCGGACCCGACGGAATTAGGTGGTCGTACGGCAAAGGTACGTATTGGCTTGCAGGGCGGGAAAACAAAAAGTAGAGACCACTTACAGACGCCTGGTCGCTAGAGAAACTCTACCATTTGCGCACTGCTTGTCACGAAGGGGATTGCGTTTTATAAATTGCTGAATACCAATTCGGTTGCGTTTTAAGAGGTATTACAAAGACGAATGCAGCAACTGGTTTTGTTAAATAGCTATTATAAATGCTCCGTCAGCTTTCTCGCAATTCTCAAATTTACGAATCTATTTAGTTTAAATCTGTATAAATGGGAATCACTAAGCTCTCATGCCGAAGTGTTTTGATGTGTGCACTTAGTCGCGCGGTAGTGTAGCCCCGAGGTACCACGTCGGGATGGCTAGGTGCCGCTGTCTCACCCTTCGAAACACCCTCCTCTCCGTTTTCTTGCGCACTACACACGGCCGGGCTACAGCGCGGCGTCCGCCGCTCGAGCCCGGCCGTGGCCGACGCTGCTGGGTTCAAGACGGCGCCTCCGCGAATCCCAGCTATACTCGGTGACAACTTAAGAACGGCACCGGGAGTTGCCGCTGTGCCTTATCACCGTAGCCTGATGTTTCTCCGCGCGGCGCAAGTAGGGCGTTACTGGGAATATTTTGAACATGGCGTGAGCCGTTCCCCTGATTTTTTGGACTTAATATGCTTATAAACGACTCCAGTGACGACAAAAAAACTGCGTGAGACAAGGCAGACGATGTCAGGCATTCATAGCAAACCCCTTTCAAAACGCGCGCGCACTGACGTGACGGGCGCCGCGCTTTCGCGGAGTGATACACTACATGAGGTGGTGCCGTTCTTGATTTGTAACCGAGTATACCGACGGGCAGAATCTCTGGTTTCACTCTTTCTAGAGCCACATGTGTGAATTGAAGTGACTTCGCAAGTGGAATTGTTGTGGGGGTCGTTCACAGCCTTGCTTTCACCCACCTATACAGGGTGAATTGGAGCCAATTTTTTTTCTCCCTCTGTCTCCTTCGCCTAGGAGCAACTGTCATAGTCGTTGAAAATTCTAAAGATTAGGCTGACTCTGGTCAAGATGGCTACTGTTTTACAGTTGGCTTTTAGCGGGACTATGACTTAGGGTCTTTTTATTTGAGCCGGTAAAGGTACGGCTGAAGGGCGCCAGCTCCAATTATGACGATATCATCCTTTTTTCAGACTGAAGCTTCTTGTTTAACAATCGCCTGCCCCGTTTACTTTTTTCTCCGATTTAGGATTGAACGTTTGAAATGCAGCATGCCATTCTCGATGTGTAAAGGAGCGAAGGGCACCTACCGCAGTGAGATACTAGCCGCTTTCGAAGGTATAAGTACCGACTGGGGCGAGCAGGGTGCTTCTGGCGATCGTTAGCGAGAGGTACAAGCTTCGGACGGTGCTGGCGAGGGGACACATCAGCTCCATTCGATTCAGACGCGATTCCCTGCAACGCCTGCACCGTTGCACGGTGCGCTGCACCAAAGCACTCAATTCGCCGCTTCAGGAATGGAGCCGTGCACCGCGTCGCTCGATTGCTTATGGTGCAGCAGCGGTGCCGGCGCGGTCCAGAGAACCGCTGCACCTAATACGGAGGAGGTGTAGCGATTCGGTGCCGTGAGCGTTGGGGCGTTGCGGGTTGGCAGGCGGCCACCGGCAGTTTCGGCGACCGCGTGAAAATGTCCGTCGAGCTCGAAGATACGCGGGACGAACTTAGCGTCGCCGCTGATGCGTACGACGCAACCCAGACGGTCGTAAACATCCAGTTTTAGAGGACGACAGGCGAGGATGATTAGCAGACGACCATGCCTGCACCTCGTTCGATTGTAAACACGCAGGGGCGCTGCTGACGGTGCAGCCGTGATGCACGGCACCGCGGAACCACGCTACTGCACTGCACCGGCACCACAGAACTTTCTCTGCAACGTTGCCGTGCATTCCTTATGAATCGAATGGAGCTATCAAATGGTGCCGAGCAAGGCCGTAAAGTTGATCAGAAAGTTCCACACAAAATCACCAGAGAATTCCGTAAGACCTCGAACTTCAGCTGTCACTATATAAACTTCAGCTCTGGTATTCCCGCCTTTTTGCGAAAACCGTGCTGTGTTGTACCTCTTAGTGCTTTTTTTTTTTTGCGCCGTAGGACATTCTGTAAAAAAAACAAGGGTTTTCTGGCCATGGAAGCTGAGCGCAACCGGCTTTGAAGTATGCTGTATAGGGGGTAATCAACTGGTCATGGGCGGGGCAGAATAGTTCGAAAGAAATTTCGAGAGCAGATAAATAGAAGATCAAATCAGGCTATGGCGCTCACTTTCTAAGCATTCGACGTAATTGTTTTGTCCGCGGTACTTGCCTCATAATTTCTTGTTTTTAAACACAGAATTTTTATTTCCTCTTCTATGGTATTGTACGGTTTGCAGATTTTACTGCACGATGCTACTAAACGTGGCTCTGTAAATGTACCCAGAAACGCAAATCATTAGAAATTTACGTTGTTTTGAATAAAGTTTTTTACTTGGCCCGACACAGATTCCCTCCTGTTTATTAGATTACAACTAACTGTGTGACGACGACTCCATTCCATCTATGCTTGTAACAATGACATGACGAGCACTGTGGTTGTTCTATATTGCGTGTTAATGGCCACCGGTCTATACAGAAGGCGCACGGAAATAAGTACCTCCTAAGCATTGGGTTCGATTTTGGTCTTCGTGAAATTACAATAAAGTACGCCTCCGAGCAAGAGACTTCTAAGGAATCGGCTGAATGTATGGTTTGAACATGTTTACAATTCTTCTGTTGTTTTATTCTAACCAAGCAAAGCGAATATCTATTTGCTGTTTTTCTTCACGTTCTATTGTGTCCGTCCTAGTCGTGATTACACCATGTCATGGCAGCTGCAGTCAAATAAGCTTGCTAAAAGAACAGCAGCATTCTAGCGGCGCTTATTTTATGTAAATATGGCTGATTTAGGCTCGAAAGACTAAAAAAATATTCCTAACTACAGCTGGTTCAAAATCTTACCAATCAAGTGTGTTTTGTTGGTTTTATGAACTTTCCAGTCTAAAACACCACAGTAATACCGAAAAAATCTAGCACGAATTCCTGTCGTACGACAAAAAAAAAACATTGTTGTGACAACAGAAGTCCTGTTGTTATGACAAAGCCAGGTTACAACACACAGTTCTGTCGTAACGACACAGTCACTTTTCTAAATGACAAACATTCTTGTAGTCACACCACAACTGCCATCTACGCTGCTCTTCACAATGGGCAACAACATTCAAACCATGCGCAACCACTCATGGAACATCACGACAAGACAAGAATTCGGCATCACTCAGCATCAAAATCGGGATTGGAATACGACACACGACCGAACACCAGAATCACAACAAGTTAAGAGTACGACAAGACGACACTACGACACGCGAAAAACGTCATAATACAGAAATTTTTCTTTTCGTCGTTTTCGCCTGGGTGAACATAGGATTGTACTCCTGGTCTGAAGAACGGATTCAGGAAACGCATGATAGGAGCTGTTACGAGTGTTTCAAAGATGCCTTTGTTTGGCAGCGGACATTAATTAGGCTGGTCTTTGCATAATGTAGCATTTTTGTATGCAGCAAAGTGTAACCAGCTCTTACTATTGTGAAGCTAGATAGTTAATTTCAGGCATCTCTGCGCTCTAAAAACTTAACTGGCTATTTCAGGAAACGCATAATAGGACCTGTTACAAGTGCTTCAGAGATGCCTTTGTTTGGCAGCGGACATAATTTAGGCTGGTCTGTGCATAAGGAAGCATTTTTGCATGCAGCAAAATGCTACAAGCACTTACTAATTTGAAGCTAGATAGTACAGGGGAGGCATCTCTGCGCACTAGACACTTAACTGGCTATTTCGAAATTACGCGATAACTTAACGGCTTCGTGTTTTCCTGCTTAGAACAAAGTTTGTCAATGAAAGTTTTGAGAAACTTCCGCCACCCAGCTGATAAGAGCACCGGGGCCGAGCTGATAAGATACCGTTGGTTCTTCTCCGCCGCTGAAGTTCCACGCAGGGACAGCAGACGCGGAATCCTCGAGTGCTCTGGCGACTGGCGAGCCGAGCTCTGGAGCATCTCCGGGGGGAAGCACCCTTCCCAGTAGCCAAGAAGGCCCGGCCGGGGAATTCCCTTGTTGTGCCGAAGACCACCCAATCTGAACTATGTGTCGCTTACAAACATTGCGTTGTCGTTGCAGTCTGCGACGCGAATATTGCAGATAGCCGCGCTGGTTTCACTAAAAGCGGTTACACATAAGAACCTCGATATACTAACTAGAGCAGCTTCCTGGGCCAATTGGTACATATTGAAACCGATAAAGAATTTGGAAAGAGAGAAAAAAATTGGAGAAAAACTGCCTGCCTGGTGGGATCCGAACCCACGACCTCAAGAATACGCGGCTGGTGCGATAACCACTATGCTAACAGCTTGGACGGCGTCGTATAGGGGATAGTGAGCGGTGACGTGTGGAGGTTGAACGGCGGCTATCGGCATCAGAGCGGCTGAAATTGTTGAAACTGGCGGCAGAAAACAGTGACCCGTGTGACACGTCTGTCACTAGTTTCGAAGACCCGCGTGGAGAGCAAAAAGTTTCGGATTCCGGCATTGTCATTAATTCTGGATACAGGGCGGCCGCAGTAACCGGTTACATGCCCTGGAAGTCGGCAAGCGAAACAGATGGGGTGGTTTGACACCTTCCTACTTTCCACCCAAAGTTAACTCAAACCTATGCCTTAACGACTAAAACATTTTTCGCGTTAAAATAAATACCATAAATAGCAAATACCTGCTGTCATTTTCCTCAGCATAAAAATCCGTCCAATCGTATGTTCAACGCCAACAAAACGTGCCGTTTTTGAAAAATATTATTAGTGAACATTATCTTCTTTCGACCTCAGTGTTGGCTGTGTTTCCCGTCCTTTAGTTTTTAATATTGGTCGTTCAAGAACACTACATTACGGGATGTGAAAAGCTAATAAGCAGGCACTGGCAATGCCGTTCATATTTGCATTAAACACTAAACTTTCTTACACCCTTCCTGGTTGAGACGGGTGTAAAAGTCTTGTCCCATGGCGCACACCTTTAAAAGGTGTTTTGGTTAAAAAAGAGAGCACGGATGAAAAAATGTGTTGGTTTGAACACCCTTAAAAACGCTGAAGGTTGCTTAACTAAGGTGCAAAATAAGGGTGTGGGCAGCGCAGCTACGCGTACAATTGTGGGTCGATGGAGCGCGCAGTATTACATACAGACACATTGAACACGCACAAGTCCCACTTGAACAACAAATGGCAAGAGCAACAAATCCAACGAGATCCACGAGTACAGCCAGTGCATACTTATAAATGCATCTGCTCTGCTTGCTGTTATAGCCAGTAGAGGAATGCTCCCCGATAGAGTCGGTGGGCTTGTCGCAAAAAACCGACATTTTAGCGCTAAATTTGCAGGTATGCATTTCAATGTGAGCATAAACAATTCAGCATGCGTATTTACAAATGCGTTTTCATCGCTAGGTATTTATTATATTTTATAGGTTGTAAAATTTTATAAATTAACAAACAGATATTCCCCGCCATTTCAATACCCTTCAAGAAGGGTGGTCATTATTTCAAAACTCTTTTCCTTAAAAGAGTGTGAAGCTACAAATTAATGTATTGGAAACTAAGTGAAAGGGTGTAAAGAACAAGATTGCCAGAAAGAGGCTGTAAGAAAAAACCGCTAAGAAAAAAGGTGTAAGAGACTTCCAAATTCAGGGTATTTTATACCCGTTCACAAGGGTGGACTCAACATTTTCTACAAGGGGGGGGGGGTGATGTTTTGTACCTCGCTATGTGTAGAAGAACATGAATTGGCATAATTTAATACCAGTGAATCTGTTGAAGCTGGAGTTAGTTTCGGTAGCGTTGGCAAAAAAATACCGATTAAAAAACAGCACCGCATGTAAAGGGTGCACCAAGCAAGATAAGGAACTTCGACTTGAAACGGGTTTTCGAGCCTGTTTTAGTGTAAGCACAAGGGGCGCTTGCGCATGCGCACCGGCTGTTGATATACCATTTCGAAGGTGCTAGTATTTTTTGGGTTCTAAAACGCGAACAAATTGCCGGATCTTGCACTGGTGCTGCAAGGCTGGAGAAACAGCAGAGCTGGGGGTCTACCTAGCTTGTTTCCCCTTGGATCCTCTGTCAGTGGAAGGGCCAACAGGAGCGGCCTTACAAAATCCGGCTAAACTTGGCCTCACGCCTGAGCACTAAGCCTACCCTAGCAAGAACATCGCAAAACCTAACAAAACTTTACAAATCCGAGCAAAACGTAGCAAAACTAAGCAAAACCGTAAGAAGCTTGGTCAACACCAGCTCCGCTGTTTTTTTTTTTTTTTTTGGAAATTAACACTCATTTCACACACCTTGAAACACCCAACAAAAACCAAAGCGTGTTGCAGTCGGTCACTAAGCTTTTCACCACGCAAATATAGCCGCTCTGATTTTAAAAGCTTTAATCGACGTTTCACGTGCCAAATCACGTGAAACACCACGTAACTTGGGCATGTGAAACTTGGGCCGCGAGCCCAAGAAACCAGTGATCATTAGACACGAGCGATCATTGCAGACCAACAATTTTTTTGTGGTTTTGAACATTTCTTGCGAAGTGAAGAGGAGGGTTCGAGAGGATAATTTGTACTTCACAGTGAAATTATACATGCATAAACGGGGTTAATCAATCAAAAGCTGAACACCTTTTTTCCCACTCTTTGGACCTCCTACGAACAACCCAGTGTGTTGAAGCTGGTTAACCCTTTTTTCCCCACAAAAAGGGTGTAGAGCTACGAAAAGCGTGTCGAGATCCAATAAAAAGGGTGTGATGGTCTCGCAACACCCCTTTCCAACTTATGCTACATCCTTTCGGCAAAAATGATTTAAACACGAGTAGTGTGTATGTTATACTGGATGATTTTTTATGTGAATTGTGCAGTGTTAGCCTCGTATACTAGGGGAAACCGTTACAGGTGTACGCTTATTGCTTACATCGTGCTTTTCTACCCTGCACTAGTTCTTCGGCCTCAGTCATACTGCAGGGTTTCGGGTTCACGACAACTTTATATTCGCCTGTTTTATAAAACATGCGAATATAAAGTCGCTACACCTGCTTAGTAAAAGAAAACATATGCCATGTTTTCCGTTTCCAAGAGGGTGTGTCAATGCATGGCGTCCTCTAAATGCCACTAACCCTGAAATGCAAGTTTGGGTTTCTGCGGCGAGCACATAGATATGCTGTTGTGAGTATTCCCAGCCTTGATTGAAATTTCTTGTTTTGAAGTTTTAACAATTTTATTCTTACTTGCAACTTCACGAGGGGGCAAATTTGTTTTGTTTTCATCATTCGGCGGTGACCTTTCACGTTTCCTTTCTTTGCTTTTTTGTAAATGGCAATCACTTTTATATGAACTTATTTTCTGAATTCGCCTAATGTGAAATGGCTTCAGCTTTTACTCCTTGAATGCTGTTCACAACACCTTAATGTGATGGTAGTTCAGGGGAACTGATTTTGTGCTTTCATGGGATCAAATGCACACTTCTAGGGAGTACCAAAATGAAGCGAAAAATCTATAATTTGTCTTGTTCACTATATATTGACATATTACTTATATTGCTTGATGAACAGTTTGCGGCGAGGGTAAATATAGCGCAGAAATATTCCGCGGTCCATGCGAATTCTGCCTTGGAACGGTACGTATGGAAAAGTGGGCCATGACAATTATTATCCGTCCTATAGTCTGAGCGCCAAAGAGCGGTCAAACGCTTCTCTGTGTTCACGCAGATTTAGCCAACGAAGACTTCTGAAATAATCAAACAGAGGTGATGATAAATATAGTGTGCATGCTGCTCGTTGAACGTCGTTGCCTTATAAAGCACGATAGGTGGATGTGTGGGTGTTGGGGTGTTGGGTGGCTGCTCGGAGTTAGAATGGTAAATGAATAATAGATGTCTGTTTCCTTCCTGTTGTGGTTCGCGGAAATAAAGTAGCCAAGTTTTCCCGCCTAGGACCCACCTACACTACTCATGACTCACTAACACCATGCACTTGCAAGCGCAACCCAGTGATGGGCACACTTTTCATCATGGCGGCGATCAAAGCAGCCATTCACCAACTCAACTGCAATACAGCCCCAGGCAAGAATCGCATACCAAGCAACGCCCGCTACTTTAAAACGTCGCCCTTGAAAAGAGTCTCGAATATTTCAACTCTAATTGGCAGACATGAACTTTTGCGCTCTATGGAAGGACGCCGACATCAATGTCATACCCATGCTCAAAACACTGCTCCCCACAAATACCCTCAGGCGCACCTCACTGAAATCCTCCTTCTGTAAGCTGTTTGATCACATGGTACACAATGCACTCTTGCTTCACCTTTAAGAGAGCGAACATTTTCCCCACATAATGTACGGCTTTCACTTCCAGCTATCGGCGCATGAAATTTTTGTCGGCTCAAGTAGGGAATTTTGGTTAACCTAAAAAAAAAGCACAAGTCAATACTTGGCTGTTGGGTGGTATCAAAGGTTCGTTTGAAAACACCACACACCAGACCATCTTGGAACGTCTCGCGTTTACCAACTGCGGCAAACACGGATAACCTATATCTCCTTCATTCGTAATAACCGCATGGTAACGAAAGGAATCAGGCATCTCCTGTCTCACGCATTCCCAATTGCACCGAAAGAAATTTATATTCCTAAATGTGGGTTCTATGTACCTATGAGTGACCCGGACGCGCTCCTCGCAGCAATGCCGAATCTACGACAGGCGAGAAGCCTATGACATCATCCTGTTGATCCCCAGCGGCTGCTCAAAGCACAAGACGATCCCCAGGAAGTCATGCACGTCACCCAGAAATATCTCAAAGCTTGATGGCTAGAATGCCCTCTTTCTAAGTCCGTCCTTCTGAAGTTGTGTATCGATTGTAGGGTTTTTCACGTCGACGCAACGCAGGCGATGAGGCGTGACGTAGTGGAGGACTCCGGATTGATTTTGACCACCTGAGGATCTTTAACGTGCTCCGAAATCTCGTGCACAGGGGCGTTTTTGCTTTTTGCCTCCATCAGAAAAGCGGCCGCCATGGCCGGGAATCGAACACGCGACCTTCTGAAGTTGTGTAGCCACACTTACAAAAAGCGAACAGGCCCAATCCCTGATAGCGAAGTAAAAGCAAACATCCAACTTGTACCCAACGTCTTCAATATTGACATGCTTCCACTCAGCGTTCCCCAAACTTGCAGCTACTCCATACCCTCCCTCCATTGAAACGCAACATCACAGAACTCACGCAATTATTACGACGTGTCTCCCACAACCATGACGTCCTCAAGGAGGGGCACACTCCGAAAAATTCAAGCAATGTGCATCAGTCGCTGAAACTGTGCCACAATATACCTGGCTTTCAATTTCACCTAAAAACGACAACTCAATATAATTACCCGCCAAGCCTACACACTCGCCCTAGGATTACTTCTCTCCATTTATGTGCAGGTTACTCCACCTGGGGGTACACAAAGCATGGGAACAATCCGCCTTTTTCACTGCGGCGTGGCGCCCCCTTGAGGGAGCGACGGAAAGCAGATCGGAGGTCAAGGTTAGCGCGGTGCGTCGTGGTTCTTGACTTCGGCGTGAGCGCGTTGTTTTTCGACGCTGAAAGAGAAGGTAGCTTTCCGTCTCACCTAGTCGCTTTTTTTTAAATCTTATACTTCCCCTGACGACTGCAACTGCATCAGCATGCAATCGCCAGGGGAACAATTCATTCCGGGAGGCTTTCTTGCCGTTACCAACGGCTAGACGGACTTGGCCCGGTTGGCTACCCATAATACCCTAGTAACACGGGCGCAGTCAACCACGGTTAAGCGAACCGCGGTTTGGCAAAACCGCAGTTTGCTGCGTTACACGGCAGGCGAAACAGCGGTTACCCCGCTAACTATGGTTAACTCAAACTGAGCTTAGCCACCTCAGTTCAGTCACGCTAACCGCAGTGCCCGCAGCCGCAGTGCTCAAAATCGCGCAAGTCAGTTCGGACGCAAGTGGCAGCGCATCAGCGGAGGCAAAAAAAAAAAAAATCACCTGGCGTTTGGAGGAGACGAAGGTTCTCAAATAGCGGGCGCCCCAACGCTGGCGTTCTTCGCGTTGCTCTCGCAAGCAGCGCGACTGCCCGTCAGCAGCGGCTTGTTTCCCGATCCACCCGATCAACTACGACAGAAGCCGTGCTAAATTTGCTAATTCCGCAAGTCGACCGCCACAAAAATGGATCATGAAGCAATCATGAAGAGTTTCAGCACTCGGAAACGATCGGCGCGCACGTCGGCCGTGCCTGTGAACACGCCGGCACGCCTGCCCGCACGGAACTGAAAGCGGCTCGAACCAGCCAAGACGACGGCAGCAAGAGCTTATCGCCGCTCTTCGAAATCAATCTGATCGCGGAAAAGAACTTCCACATACGAGAAAGTTGATGTCAGTGCGGTGAAAAATTGTGCTATGGATTGTAATTCGCAGTTGCTGAGATAGTGGCGATCAAATATCCACCGCGATACTAAGCCTAAAGTTCCCAACACCGAGCAGACCTGAGCAAACCAAGCCGGTTGCGAGCAGTTGGGGAAGCCCCTCTCCTCGCCGCGAGCGAGTGCGATACGTTTGGGTCTGAAGCGACTGCTTTATATTTCGTTTTGTCTACAATGTTTCTCTTTTGTGTTTTCTCGTCAAGTTAAAAGTGTGGTAATCTATTTTTGTTACGCTCACAACCAAGTGTCACCACAATCGGAATTTTGTGTGTAACAGACAAAACCGCAGTTTGTGTTAACCGCGGTGAAAGTTTCGTAATCACGCCGTTAAACTTAACTGTGGTTACTTCCGCTTCCCATTTTCAGACTGTCGTCTCACAGCCCTAATCCAGGCTTCTCGGCGTTGCCTGTCGCGCGTAGCTGGTGGGAAGCGAAAAAAAAAACGCTTCTTCTAGTCACCCTTGGCCCGAGAGGTGCACTTGTACGCAGCACACGAAAGCGGCATTGCATTCAAACGACACAAAAGTGGCTAGATATTTGCAGTTCACTTTGCCGACGATGCATGGGCCTCAGCCGAGTATCGGTGGATGCTGCAGACGGATGTTGCAGTGGCCCTCCAAACAGTTTCTCGCGTTCACCGCTAGGGCTTCGCGCATGCGCAGTGGCGTCTTGAAAAAGACGGATTGTACAAAACACACCGCCACTCTCACGTGGGCCGCATCAAGTTAACACCCGCTTCCGCAAACACCCTCAAACGCCTCGTATACAGTAAAACATCGCTCGCAAGTGCTGCGTTTTCCCGGGTACTACGTTGTTTTTGTCTAGTCTCGGCGCATCTCACATAGAGTCCCATGTATACAACTCCTAACTGTTACGTCGTGGCTCAGAGTACGTTCCTGGATCATTCTTCCCAATCTGACACTGCGAAGCCAACCAGGCAACATTCGCGGACCGCCATTTTGACGTTTAACGGGCCTGGTACAGGCTTTGCTACGGTACACTGTAGCTACGGAACTCACTGCATGAAGCCGCACGCGGGTGCGTTTCGTTACAAGAAGATGGCCCTGTGTTACTCTATGCTGTCACCATCATCACTGCGCTTACAACGGAAGTTCACATTGAATAGCCAGAAGTGCGTGTTTGCAATAAGGCACCACCGCAAGAATAGCGCGCGCTCTCGTCGTCATCGTGCCCTTCAAGCTTTGAGAACACCGTTAAACTTGGAACGACGAAATTTGTCGTGCCTCGTAGCGTCGTGAAAACGGGAGGCGCTTTCCCTTCAGGAAAAGCTCGACTAAGTAAACGCAGTAGATAAAAAGCCAGCGCGGAAGAGAGTCCACATCGCTAGGGACCTCGCATTGCCAAGCGTGGTGCTTTGCAGCGATCGCAAAAAGTGGCAAATCCACATTCTCGAGTTTATTAAGGTTCGAAAGCCAAATTTGCAGAAATCCATGGTTGCAAGCCAAATCTAGACAGTTTTCGTTCATTTTGAAAGGTTTCCTCAGTGCTCCGTTCTCCTGGTTGCTAAGTTTTGTTTACCCGGTCCGGCAAAAAACGTATGAACGGGGTTCCACTGTACTCAGATCCACCAAATAAGGCCAGCCTAAACACGCCCCTGCCCGTACCCGCCAACACATCCACGTAGCCACCATCCCACGAAAGATCTACCTTGTTTACAATGAAACACTTCGCAAAGCACGGATCCCCGAATCCCCAAGAAGTACGCAACCAACCCCCCGACACGATACAAGGACATCGCCCGGTATCCTCCGCCCACAGGGGCGCCCACCTAGTCACGGTTATCGACCACCATGGCAAGCAACTCTTGGCCATCATTACATACGCCTCCTTTTGGGATTTTTCTTTCAGAAGCCGAGTTGCCGGTTCTCCATTTTTAAAGTTGCGAGTTGTCAAAGTCAGTTTGGCCGCACTCACCGTAGGAATGTTCTCCATTCGAAGATATTCGGTAGTTTCAGTGCGCAGCACTCACGCGCCCGCTCCTGTGGTTGACGGCGTCGCGCGCCTCGTGAGTCGTAACCGAGTGATCGAAGACAACACCGACGACAGAAAGAAAACAGGGGAAGAAATTTTGGCGAAAGTGTAAGGGTGGGGGTGGTATGCCGAGACTGTGCCAGACACGTGTGTAAGGACAGTGCCTCCGCGTACAGTGGCGCCCAAGAAAGGATGCAAAAAACCAGCCTTCCATAAAAGCAAGCGTGTTGTTCTTTCAAGTTTACAGAAAGCGCAGAAGCCCGGCACGCGCTGCGTGTTGCACGTACATCCGTCTTTCTTCGTCCATCTTGTCGTTTCATGGCTCGTCTGACCCACGTAACGCGGGAGGTTCAAACACGACTGCGAACAAAATTCTGGGCATTTATTGCCGACCGTTTATTAGCAGGCATGTGTTGGGATAACAAATTCCGATTTCTCCCTTATTGTACCATTAAACTCTGGAATGCGGCTAATTTGATAATATACGAATGTTAATCTCCAGCGAACATAAAAAACGAACATAAACATTGCATGTATAGTCCTGATTTTGCTGCTCGATTGCCCGGCTGTGCTCGAGGGTGAAGTTGGAAACGTTCCTGTCGAGTTTCGAAAACTGTAACAATAAATCAATAGAAGAGGGTGTATATTATATTTTACACAGCTACCATATCTGCAGTTTCAAAATAACGATGACACAAGGTTATTCAGGCTTCAGTGCTTGGTTTCATTATAAATTGCGATAGTGACAGTTGCTAGGATGGCAATAGCGATAGCGGTAACCATTAGGTGAACATATGACTTCGTTGATGAATCGCGGCAAGAAATGTAGCGACTGAGGAAGCGTGTTCCCTTTACTTTTGCTGTTTTGTTAAGGGGAACGAAAAACTGGTGGATCACCGATAAAACGGGCAATTTTGTCAAGCAATTCTTGGACGTATTTCTGCGATGATGCCTTCAGCTGTTCCAATTCCTCCGCCCTGAGCGTTCCGTCTGGTCGGCCGGCGAATACATTCACAAATGAGTCACCCTGCGTGAGTGGCGATGCCGTTACAGTTACCTGACTCGGAAAGTTCAGTGTATAGGTGTCAATCTCCAGCCTGCTGTCCCGCCTGCAAGAGGAAACACCGGTCATTTTTTTGGGGGACAAACATTGGACACAGTAAAATTTTAACACAAGCGCTAACGTTTATGACACTGTGCATGTTGCAGCTGCTAATAGTCACAAGGCGCAATTGTAATGTACGGGAGTAGCTAACTTAGTATAACTAAGTTTTATAGTGCGAAAGGATTACTTCGCGCATGAAAATTTAGCGGAGGGGCATTAACGAGAGTGACAGAAACTCCGCGAAGGATTTTATTCTAGCGAAATTGTATCTGCTGACTCGAGACGCCGTCGGTGATGCTGTGGGCGTCGTTCGCCAAGACGTCCTTCTCACGGCCCCTCCACTTCCTCCTGCCTCTCGGCAGGTGACCGGATCGCGCCATACTCCGTGCCAATCACAGGCAACCCCTCCATCCCTAGAAGGCAGAACGAGGTTGGCTCGTTTCGCGCGCACCGCTTTTGACAGAAGAACGGAACCAATAAAAAGGGCAAGAAAGTTTCATAACGTAAGAAAAAGGCAGCTAGCAGCTTCTGTCATGAAGTGGGACTCGCAGAGTTGACCGTGGAAATAAGATATCATGCGTAAAAAGGGCCTAGTTACCAAAAACACAACTAGATATTTGAAATATTTGACGTCAAGCCGCCGCAGCGTGCCTCGCGACGGAGACCGCAGATAGCGCCACACGAACGAACGCATAGGCCATGGAGGAAATTTCTTTCCTTCAAGGCATAGTCAAACACCTGCCAACGCACTCGTCCGCGCCACGCCACCCGCAGAAAAAGGGTTCGGCTGTGGTTGGTGAAAGGCTCGGGACTTGGTTTAACACGAATTTCACAAGGGATTGGTTTATTGTTTTGTAAGGTTGGACAGCCTTCGTGTGCACCCTAGTTTCCGGTAGAGGAGTTGATTTTTCGGCAATTATTTGTTTCATTTAGTTGTGGTCCCTGTGAATATCAATGTATTTTAACCACCTAAAAACCTGTAAATGCCCGGCTTTTTGCGGTACTTTACGCCGTAAGAAAACAACATGACTGCCTCTTTGCCTCTCTCTTGATAAGTCGTGGTTGATAAATTAATAAAAAATTAAAGACAAAGTTTAGAAATAAAGCAGTCAAGTGGTCCCCTTTTAATTATGTAGTTATAAAAATGCAGGTATCGGTCTCCTCATGTCGTTGCGAGTAATTGAAAGCTGAAGGCTTACACAAAACTTTGCCAAGCTCATAAAAGTGGTGACGTGAAGGGAATGGAACGGGCCAATATAGGGCTTGAAGTGCACAATCGTAAACTCTTGCACATTCGGCCAAAATAAACCCCGCTTACTATCGTTTTCTGCGTATCTCCAAAGATTTCTATGCCCAGCAGTTAAAAAAATTGAAAGGTATTCCTCCTCGACATCGTAAGATGCTGTATGCAACCCTGATTTTGGCTTTATTCCGTACGCTGAAAGCTCGTCAATTCCAACCTCAATAATTCGAATTTTTCGATTCTTGGAACTATACACTTTGGCCCCACCTGGCCTCTTTAGATGCGTATGTATAACAAGGCCATTAATATGAACGGTAGCAATTTACCCCACGGACCAATCCAACTACGCGCCCCGCACCACCGGCTTGGTGCCGTGCAAACGGCCTGAGAAACGCACCGACTGGCTACACACTAGGCATCATCACCTTCGCAATGAAGAAAAAACGCGGAAACAAAGTACAACCGGGTCAAAATAAACTGAACCCACATGGTGCAGGTTATGGAGGACGTATTCTTTCGAAATATGTCAACAATGTCAGTCTTCACATCATTCAGAAAAAAAAAAAAAACGCGTCCGTTTCATCTCAAACCTAGTTAGGTATGAACATATGTCTCGTTATTTCAGACAGCTTCGATTTCTTTCAATTCGTAACCTGTATAAATTGCGACTCTCTGAAATTGTGTTCTCACAAATAAAAAGAGACCGCGATTTATTCTTCTCAATGCATGTCGATACTGCAGATCATTATAATTCAAGAAGCAATAGTTTTGAAACACAAACCCGGAGAACTAAATAATGCGAACAAATCTTAGCTTGGCAGATTACAAATTTTCTCAACTAGCGGTCGAATGTAATCGATGTTATAGATAAATCGCCATCAATGCGTGTACTTAGAAAACATAAATGTTATGTTTTTGCAATGCATATGACACTTCCCAGTTACATCATCTACAGCATCTATGTTTGTCATGTTTTTCACGTTGTGTGCGTACGAATATATTGATCCTTTATTGGTACTGTTTCGGTTGTGAGTAGTTTTGAGAGCCTCTTCGCGCTGTCTTTCGTCTTTTTTTTCTTGTTTTCTTTGCTTTCTTGAAGTCATGTATCAGAGATACCACGGTGACTTTTTTCTGTTGTTTCTTACCATGGCTCTCCTTCTTCGCATCGGATGATGACCCTTTATCGTGTTATGTAAGCTGTTTTTTTATTTTGAACTGCAATGATGTTGCTGTGTGTCGTGAGCAGCCGCCTAAATAAATAAACAAACAAATCAACAAATAAATAAAAATAAAGATAAATTAATAAATAAATAAATAAATAAATAAATAAATAAATAAATAAATAAATAAATAAATAAATAAATAAATAAATAAATAAATGGACGCACTATACTGCGTTGCACTGACAGACAAGGACGTCATCTCTCAGGTCAGATACGCAGAACCTGCCGCTGCCAGTGACAATGAGGGGGGAAATGACGAAGCACCGGTACGGCCGTTCACGCGGTAGTGACGGCTGGATGGAAGGCCGTACGTGGCTTAATGGGTTTTGAAGAAGGCGAAGAGGACAACCTCCGCTACCTTTCTTCGTTGGACCGAAAAGGGCTGGTTGTCGTCTTCAACGGTAGAAAGCACACTGCAATGAGCGACTTTCTCAAGACTCAAGTTGGCGGCCTGCCTAGTTCGTTCCTATCGCAGCCTACTGATGCTATCCTTCATTTTCACTAGTATGAACTTTCATTACCTCAGATTTATATAGCTCCCAAATGCGGTTCGAGTTATCGAGCCTTTCTTGCATTAGAAAAAACCGCGATTCACAAAGCCAGAAAAAATTTGCTCTCCGAAAATTGCCCCTAAATTATTTTGTGAGAAGTTGGTGCCCTGCTGATGTTGGCTCCTGAGCCCGCTACGAGGGTGTCAAGAAACACCACAAAGCACAACAAAGAGTTAAAAAACAAATACCTACTCTCTGACATCCACTAGCATTTGCACACCGGGTATGAAGACGTTGAAAACAACATCGGTGCTGCGAATGTAGCCGTCCACAGAAGCCAGTGCTGATATGGTGATATCCCGAAATCCCAGATCGAAGTGGGCACTAAGGCCGCAATCTCCGACTCTGACGACACTCTCGCCGCTCCGATACACCGTCGAAAGTCCGGTCATGTTTCCAGCAGCCACAGACACGCGGCCGAAATGCAAGTTGAACTCCTCCAAGTCACTGGGTAGTTGCGCGGGCTCGAGTCCCAGTGAGAAGACGAGCTTGCTAAGGCAGCCATCAAAGAACCACCGCTCGCGCTCTAGACCCAAGCTGCGTGGCTCCCGCCGTCTTGCCGTAGGTCCCGTCCGCTCAGCGTGGCTGTCGTTGCGGTCACTGTCGTCCGAACTGCCACCGTCGCTACGACGAGGATTCTGTCCTCTCAACAGGGCAAGGTAGCTCGAAGCGCTGTCAAGGGCCTTTTGCCAGGTTCGGCTTAGCAGAGAGCCTGTAGAATGCACCAGCAAAATTACTACATCACGAAAACTGCAATACCTTTACGTTGTTGTAATATCTCATTTGAAAGACAATAAAAGTGACTGATTGGTGTATGTTTTTCTCAATATCTGAGCGAGTTAACAAGGTGTATAAAAGAAAACGAACGATAAACCACTCCGCAAAGCGCTGAAAGAAGGGACAGGAAACGTCCCCAGACAATTTTTGAAAGCCGGTTTCTCGCTTTAGATTGAAATACTAGATTGAAATTTATGGCTCCTTTTCACAGGCTGAAAGCTACAAAATTACAATGCCGTGATGCTGACCGCTGAAATTATCTCTCAAATATTACACCTAAATGCGCCTTTTTTATAGTGTTTTCTGTAAGAGTAGATTTATAAACATTTATTATTTATAATCCGAACACAATACTGTTTATGATTTATGCGATCCCTTCGTCACTCTTGTGCCTAATGGGAGGCATGTGCCCTTATAGTCGCAGGAGCCCCTGCCAAATTTTGCGTTCGCCTGAATTTCATATTGTGTTTTTGCTGGTGTGGGAATTATTAGTTGATTTTCGACTACAAAGAGCTCGCTGAAAACATCTCCACATGTGCCCCGTACCTAATTATGTGATCGGTGGCGGTATACTTCTGAAGGGTTCGTAATTATTCACGAGGATCTTATTACTCAACTGTTAACTATATGTTCCGAACGAGCAGTAGCGTAACGCGCTCAGCGCAAAGAAGTGTTCACGTTTGTAACGTCGCGCTATATGTGAACGCTATAAAGCACAGACCTTCATAATCCAGTCTGCGCGAAGAAGAGTTAACGTTTCATACCCTCATGCTATACGTCACTGCTAACAGCCCATACATTCATAACAAAACAGCCCATACATTCATGATCGCGCCTGTAACTGAGGTTTTTCATAAAAATGGCGGATGTCAACAAACGCCAATACTGCCTTCGTAAAGAACTCTTGTACGGGTGGAGATTCTGTTACGCATTTTGAAGAACTTTAAAAATAGCAACGTAAAGACATTAGTAAACGAAAAAAAGTCGGGGATAACGACACATAACGACATAAGCTTCTAAATTTAAATATTCACGAAGGCAGTTCTGACCATTGATGATATTTAAGAGGTGCTTTTCTTTTCAAGCGTAGAATACTTGCAACATCATCAGTGTAATCCAATTAAAAGTTATAATTGTGATTGCATGGGGATCAAACTCCTGACTTAGCTAAGCACAGCGTTTGTGAAAGTTTGGAAGTATCATACAGCACTTGAGAACACAGCTACGAGTGCAAAAAAAGCTTCATAAACTTGGCAAGATGAAGGCTCATGTTGGTTTTCTTGAAGGTTGCTGTGAGATCGCTAACTTTTTCACTTTGTTTCTGCAGTCTTAACATTACCCTATACCAATTAAATTAGTAAATTAGATTTGTATATCCTTGGGGAAACGACGAAATATTGTTTGGCCGCGGGACCGGTTGCGCTACTCCCACTGCATGAAAGAAAATAGCGAGCCCATTTCTAGGCCTGTTGCTAGCGGTCTTGAACCGAGATTCCGTTGCTCTCAGCGAGGCTTGGCGATGTTCATAATATTTACCTGGGAGTTTTCGGACGGTCGCTTTATGCGGCGGTTAACGCCTCTTAGAATACAGAAGCACCATCTTACCGACACGGAGAACGTTCGAAGGGTCACACACTGACACATGCAGTGTTACTACTTTTTTCTGAAGGGATATTTTATCGCACAGATCTCTGCGTTTGTATGCGGGTCTGCTTTCCGCCGCGTAAAACTTGAGATTGGCTTGTCAGCCACGACAATAATTACCATTAGGATAAATGGGTCTTTGGAGTGGAAGAAACAAGATAACCCTTCACGGCCCAACAGATTCGTTTACTAAGTGGCGCCTGCTTCTGTTTCGGTTTCACAGGCCTGGGTAGTCACTGCAAACGTTTCCGATATTTTATTAGCTTCGGTAGTTCACTCATTTCGCCACCAGGGGTTAGAGAAATCACACATTAAAAACAACGCCCCTGCCGGCGCGATTACGCTAGCCGACTTCAAGATTCAAACTACTATTTCTTCTTGATATTCTCGCATTTTAAGGATAACAAGCGCAGGACACGAATTGTACGACTTGAAAAACACGATCGGGTAAAAATTAAATCTCTTTCCTTCGTGTGTGTTCCCTAATCACGCTTGAAAAATGCGCCCACAGATTTGTGTGGGCTGGGCTTTCGTCGTCACGAAAACTTAGCTGGGCGGTACAGGGTGGCCGGCTCGTCCACTGCAGCGCTAGCCATAAATACATTTTTCTTGCTTTCCTGGTGTGCCATTTATTCGAGGTTTTGTTATGGCTCGTTGGTAATGCTTTCTTGACCTCTAAGCTTTAACTTTTTCCGTAATCACCTATGCTTTGTTATTATTTATAATTATTAATTACTTTGATAAAAACTTCATTGTTATTTCTAATCACAAAATCTTATTACTAATATAAATGCTCCTGAAAACAATATAACGCTTATAACTAATACGTGCAAATGCAGTTTTTCGGCGCCTGATGCCGTTTTTAAGGTATTCTTACTAGCTGCAGATCATACGAATAGACGCCCAGCCCACACATATGTGTGCGTTTCTTTTGTGCGTGAAATACTCTGAGCTTTCCATTTTCACTTGTCGAAACATCATTAGGAATGGGTAAATACACAAAATTTAATTACATGTAGTCATTTTTTTTCTAAAAACGTTTTGTTGAAGAGGAAATGGGTATGAGCAATTGTTTTGCGGCTGCATGAATTTAAAAACGTTGCACACCACCATGCAGGTCAGTGGATTTTGGGGTCACGCAGGTGTGAAAAGAAAGTCTAATATATTTTCAGTCGTACATGTGAAACACCGGATATGCTTACTACTCATTTACTTAGTTCCTTAGCCCGCTCCCTCCCTCCCGCCTCTCCCCTTACCAGCATCTTACCTTCTTCGAGCACACCTTCTTCTTCGCTGTTCGTTGCGAATACTGTCACTTCTCCAAGAGTTTTCACCGCCATCTTGCGCAGTTCCCGTGCCAATACCTGGCCAACTTTTCTTTCGACGAATGGTTTTACTAGCCCCGCGATGAAATCGTAGCTGGTCTGGTTGGCACTGTTGAGTAGCAGACGAATCCTTGACATACGTACGTTGTGCACATGCACCCGTAGGTGATTCGGTGATGTCCTGAAATAATCGGGAAAGTGGACTTATTTTAACACTACACAAGCAACGCGAATAATGTTGATCTCACAGCGGAGAACTGCGGTGGTTTGTTGGCACGCTACTGCAGGCAGGGTGCAGTTTTCGCTGTCTACAGAGCTTTTGTGCGGAGCATCTCAGGAGACATACAGGAGGTCGTACTATGCTGCAAATGTGCACATGTTCTAATTGAGGCAAAGTAGTGAAACTCTGATTGGAATTTACTCTATCTGTCAATGACCCCCATGCCGTGAGGAAAATTACGGTAAGGTAATGGTGATGTACAATTGCCCCAGTTTGCAAGAACCATTTTAGCAAGACACAACTAAAAACAGCCCCTAAAGTTACTAAACCTAACACAAAATTATTGTAAAGTTGGCTGGAACATTACTTTGGAAAGCAGCCAAAATAACTCTGCACAACTGGGCGCGAGAGTACGTAAATTTAGGTATTTTTAACAATACCAGAGCAGCCACGACGGCAGGTTGGAGAAGGTGGTGCTAAGATTAGTCAACCTCCCCTGTAGACCTCGCGATGACCTGATGGAAGCGCCATTTAGTGGTCGGTGTATTTGTTGCCCATCAGATGCAATCGTCCGCATGTTCGTTCTAAATTCGTGGCTTAAACGTACTCAGTACGCGCAAAAGAGACGCTACAGAGTCACCAAAACTTCCTCTTGTGGTGGAAAGGATGTGAGAATCCGTGAGCATCACATTACAGGGAAGTATTCCTTCGCATTACCCCGTCGCCTTGTTTGTGTTGCTCAGTCATGTGCAGCTGGGCTTTGTGTTGCTGGGTGGCTCTCACGAAATGCAGAATATAACAAACCGCCTATGTTTTGATTTTTTTCTTTATTCTTCTGTCGGTTGCTAAAAAAGGCAGGTTTTGCTAATCGCTTTAGTTAGGCATATATTCCCCAAGAATGTTAAATGCCCCAGGTTTAACACTGCAAACCTAGTAATCACGAGTTAAAGCCCATGCTATGCACGTAGTGTTTCGTGAGACTTTGAATTTGCTTTAAATTTGGCAGCTTTCCCTCTAGCTGTATCAACTGGATAACTCGGTTAATCCTTTCGATATTGCTAAAGGGAATGCACACGTGGCGCGCCATCGATGGCGAGGCCGAGCGACGAGGCGTTGGAGAAGTGGCCGTAGGGCCCACGCCTGGTCATGTGATCTCACTTGTGGAGTAGCGCTCGCATAAATGTCTAGCCTGCGGTGAGCGATCAAGCACAGGCAAAGCAAAAGAGTCACCCTGTATTAATCACCTGGTACCACAGCGGCAACGCTCCGGGCTATAAATCGATAAAAAAGGCGCAGCTAGTGCGCTTATGGCTGATGATCATTTGGGACAAGATTAATGACCTTCAAAGCTGCAGCTTAGTAGAACTATCGCTCTAATACACATTAAGATTGCGACTAGCAACATGCTAGCCAACGTCAAGTTCTTTTTACATCTAGCTACGGATATCAGTGGAGGACGCGCTATCTAAACGCTTAATAGGTAGTTTTAGCATAAGGGCTAGCATACGCTAGCGTTACGGCGACGGGTAACCGTAATCCGAGTGCGCATGGGTGCGCGGTGATGGCGGTAGGCCACCTCTCGCCGGAACGAATCCTCGGGCTCGACCAGGCATGAGCGCTCTAGGCCCGGCACGAATGCGCACCTGCCCAGTCGGGTCCTGGCGCCCGGCGCGGTAGCGCTAGCATACACTAGCCGCTATGCTAAAACGCTCTAATGTTAGGCCTAATGCAGGGCCATTTGCTACCACCGTTTTGCACTGTTACGTTTTTTGCGCCTGTAATGAAATTTCTTTTCGTGCACAAGACGCGATCCGGAATTTAGAAACAATGCGTACCCCCGTTCGAACTTACATGACGCCTCTCAAAAATAGGGTTTCATAAAGCAAGCGCATGCCCTTGTGGGGAGCCAATGGCCACGTCATGCCGGGGCAGACCCGCATCCGTATGACGCGTCTCGAAAAAGCGGTCATGAGGACTGCGCTTTCCCGCGTTTACATCTACTGCAAATGTTGCTCGAGTTTCTGGTTATGCGGATCAGGATTACAGCATGTTTTCGCCAAGTGAATCATCTATTGCTTGAGTAATCCTCACGTATTAAAAATATGCTCCTTCTAAAATTGGTCGCTGTGAGAAAGCCCAGCGAGAAGGAACAACTGTCCTTTCATTTATAATGAAGTAAATGTCAGGTAAATATTGGGGTTGCCACAACGCGCTCCTTAATACTATGAAAAGGCTGTTCTGCTTGCGTTTCTGAGGAGAGGCAGATTGCCTTCCTAAAGAAGAGCCTTGAACTAGTTTTTTAACCGTTAGGTTGCGGCTCCGTGACTTGACTTTTAACCTTCCAAAGGGTACCGATTTATACAGAGCAGCAACCGATGCGTCATACGTGACATGCTGTAAACCCGCTATAAATATTTTGCTGTTTCTCGAGTCACTTTCTTATGTTAGAAACGTGCCATTGTTATTTGAAGTGTCCCTTCAACAACAAAATGAAAATCACCATGCTCGCTAGAGACCCCCCACTTTTCATGGAGGGCTGCACTTACTCTTCGACGGTAAAAGATGCCCGAAAATTGGCTGCCCGCGCGGTGAGGCGGAAGGTACTCTGTAGCACATCTGACCTTACGCCACCGCTGTAACGAACGTCGAGAGGCCCGCCTTCAATGTGGTAGTTTAGCCGGCTGCCTGAACTGCCGATGTTCAGCACAGCTTGCCCGCTGCGTCGTATATTGTGAAGGCCGGTCAGCTTCCCTTCGGAAAATCCTATGTTGATACCATACAAGTTTTCTGCTCTGTAGATCATATCAGGCAGTGAGACTTCTTCAAATTCATCCGAGAGAACTACTTTTTTTAGACCTCTGTCGAGCAGAGAATGGTGGGGCGTACACGACTCTGAAAGAAGAAAAACGAACTTTATTAGCCAGGCACTGTTGTTCTGGATATTTTTTGCATCATTGAATGCAGAACATGTTGAGATGCCTCCATTGACAATGTCTCAATTTACTAGTCTAAAACAAAATAAAAATTAGGCAGAGATAACCGTTTTAAGCGCAAGGAATAGGATACATAAATGTTAGTTAAAAGGGTAAATTACTACTCTATTCTGTTGATAACATACTTAAATTGAAATAAGCGAACAGGAAGCATCAAAAGAGAAGGCACACACACAACACCACTGGACTGACGACTCCTTATTTTAGAAGAAGATTACATTATACGCGTTTCAGCGCACACGCACACTTTCGACAACGTGTTGAAAAAAACATACAGATAAAAACAGATGTTCCTCGTCCGTTAAGACTACCAATGTATCGCCGACGGAAACATGTTTCTTTTTGTTATTAAAAACACTTCGAGCAGCCTACGCTTCCGTGCTTATTTCTCACGACCGATAGAGCCAGTTAGGTGAAACCAGGTACTCTATTATGACAATCTGTAACATGAAATCTAAATTTCCTACGGTGCACGAGCCAACAGTTATTTGGTGCTGCGTCAAGACCACTTTCGGACACCGACCAGTTTGCCGGCTATATAATTTTTCGCAACACAGTGCCATGAAATATACCATACCTACTGCGCACGTAGTGAATCTAGTCTGGTGGTTAGTTTTGCAAGTGTCCCTTGGCACGAGAGACTTGGGAGAACAAAACGGAAAGTTTGCGGGGATCCGCAATTCTGTTCACAGCAAACTCCGTCGTTTTAAAAATGGGGCTCCCCCGAGGTGATCAGAAGTCAGTGCGGCCGAGGTGGAAGCTGGCACAATTGTGTTTTACCGAATCACAATACAAAGTTGCTGAGAGCAACGCAAGGCAGAGATGTTGCTCTAAAAAAGCGTCTGCGGAACGTCGAAGCCCAAAACAAAGTAGGAAGATACTAAGTAGCAAGAAGAATGTAGACATATACTGCAGCAATTTATATGCAGCTGTCACGGCCGGCGATTTCATGCGGGATTATACACGCTCTGTTATTACTTGAAAACGGTGGTATGATCAAAACAACTTTGACCTGAAATTACCCGATATAGTATTTCATTGCCGTCGCGAATGCTGTCGAGTGCACCAGAAATATATGTGCAGAGAGAAAAGTCTCCATAGGTTATTCTGAAAGTAAGCTGAGAAAGAAGAAACGTCAAAATACACAAACTAACCTGTTTGATGACGGCATGAGCCATGCGGTGGATAAGAATGGTAACAAACCTAACTGAAAATAGGATTTTATACTTACCCTCCTGTCCCATAAAACATCTGCCTGACATTTCACATGCAAGATTGCACCGAAGCTCTATGCATGCGTCTAGGATTTTTTTTTTTCTAATTAGGGCTCTACAAAAAGCAGCGAGGTTTAAACCCCTTAGCTCCAAGCTAACGGTACAGTATTCCGTACATCCTTCATTCTTCCAAGCTCTCAGATACGTTTCCTTTTCCTCAAATTTTATTGTGTTTGCACGGTTCTTGCTAAAATACATCATTTAATTCTTACCTACCACACTTGTAAATCTAATACGCATTCCTACATTATTTCGTCTGCAAAAACCTATGACAGTTTCAAGTAATATAAGGTTGCATAGTGGTTCTGGCAAATGGAACAAAGGTACACAGCGCATGAGTTAAGGTATTTTAGTAGCTAGAAACCGTGAGCTTTTGACTGCTGCCATGCATTCAGTATTATCCACAGACTCATTTCTTACTTTACGCCTTGAAAACGAATCAAAATGAATAAACCAGAAAGTTAGCGATTGCTTTTTTGTTATTTGCGGCAATACCTTTCAATGTGATAGTCTTGACGATTCAAGCGGTTGGTGAGGAAGGATCACACGGTGTAATTATGTGCAAGAAAGAAAAGGTAGGGCTGCTACGCTATGATGTCATCAATGAACTTTCGGTTTACATACGCAAGGAAAAGCTTCTTCGCTGGTTTCTGCCGCTCGCGCTGTTTTAAATGGCCGTGGTTGTTCGTGGATTACCATTATATTTTTTCTTACCCTAAAAAAATATTAGCGCTCGGGCAAAATTTCTTGTGCGTTGAGTAATCAGCAAACAAACGAACAAATAGTTCTGGCTTAGCTGTTGATAAAGGCCATTTTCTAGGGGCAATACCTCCACCTGAAATGAGGTATGATGAACCACGCCTGCAGGAGCTACGCCACCTACACGCAACATGCCACGATAAGTTTTGCGTATACTGCGTTCGCCTTGTACATACCGAAACTTAAAGACTGAAATGTTTCGTCATTATATTGACTTTACACCCGCCAACGCAACAGAAATACAAACGTGGTAAACCAACGTTATATTCAGAAGAGCAAAATAAAGCCTTAACTTCTCTGAGCATCCGGCACGGTTCTTCATGTATGAAGGCGAAAATTCCGGCCACTTTAAAAAAAAAAAACCTTTTTAAATGCCCCGCTTGAAACCTCTAAACTAATTGTACAATTCCCATTTGTTCAGAAAGGTTTAACGAGGGTACTCACGGCTCGTGACAAACGGCAAAACCAGCGCGATCAGGCATGTACAACAAAGCATGGCGCTCCATGGATTTGTGCAGGGTTTTTCACGAATATTCCTCATTCTGTAGACGTATGTCCTGACGCCAAAGACGTTTTCGTATGGTGCTTGCCAAGCTGGCTGGACTTTGAAGCTTACTGCGAACTGAGCGCGGTTATCACGAAGACGGAAGGGCGCCGCTGATAGCCCGTGAAACATCGCGTAATCAAGTCCCGCCAGCCTTTCCAGGACAGATTAACTGCGGGGGGATGTTTCCTTCTGTAAGCGGTTGGCACAGAACGGAAATCCTACCCAGAAAGTGCGTATGAAAGTGAGTTTCAGACAGAGCTCCTAGAGTGGTGGAAAATAGTTGAAATGGGCACTTCTATGCAAGGTAGTGTACTGTAGCAAACGAGTAGTAGGAGTAGAAAACTTTATTATAAAGTCAGGCTATCTAGCTCTCAGAGTCTGGTGCCCTTAGTCCCGGGCCCACTTTGCTGCTGCGATCCGTCATGCCCGGTCGATCAGTCCGCGCTGGTCGTCCAAGGCTGAGCTGGAAAGAGCGGCTTCCCATCCGGAGGGTGAGGTGCTGGGTATAGGCAATCGGGTCTGGAGTTTGGGGCATTCCCATGGGGAGTGGTACAGGTTCAGGTGTCCTCCGCAGGATGGGCATCTTTCTGGGTACATGGTAGGGTAGAATTTGTGCCGGAGAGAGAGGCTAGAAAACGTGTTAGTTTGTAGCTGGCGCCATGCAGCGGCTTCCTCACGGGTGAGTTGCGCGTGTGGCGGAGGAAGTGTCCTACGGGAGAGTCTGTTGTGTTGTAGTATATGTGTGTATGTGAGTGGGATACTTTCTGTCTTGTCTGGTTTGGGTTGGTCTTCCGCTGGCGCCCCGAGAGTGAGGCCTCGGGCTACCGCATGAACGCGTTCATTGCCAGGGAAACATACATGCCCAGGTGTACAGATTAGACGGACTGGTGGAATCACTCAGTTTCGCTGCAGGATGTGAGAGGCGGTCTGGATGATACGTCCTTGCGCATAATTTCGGCATGCCTCTTGTGTTTCGGATATAATATTTATTGGGTTCTCTGAAGGGCGAGTGCTGATGGCGAGTGCTATTGCACACTCTTCCGCTTCCGTGCTGTTCCCCTCGTATGGTGGCTGACGTTAACGTCTCACCCCTCCAGTCGGCTACCGCTGCCACCTTGGCATTTACGGCTGGATAGACTGCTGCATCCGTATAGAGGGTGTCGGGGTTACTGCCGTATATGCGATGCAAGGCCTTAGCCCGCGCGGCGCGCCTGCCAGCATGATGTTCTGGATGCATATTTCTACGTATGGGTGATACTGTTATTCTCGCTTTAACTTCCGGGGGTATTTGTTTGAGTTCGCGAGGGGCAAGTTCAGACGTCGAGTACCCTAGTTGCCGAAGGACGTGTCTCCCTGTGGGGGTGCGTTTCAATCTTTCTAATTGACTGATTTTTTGTGCTTCGATTAATTCCATCGTGGTATTATGTAGGCCAAATCGTAATAACAGGTTCGTTGAGGCGTAGACAGGTATGCCTGTCGCCGCCTTTACGACGGAGCGGATTAGGGTGTCCTGCTGCTTAGTCTCTGCCTGGGTAAGTCGGTGGTAAGGTACATGATAGGTTATGCGGCTTATGATCAGAGCCTGCATGATGCGTAGTACGTCCACTTCTTTAAGGCCGTGGCGGCGGTTGGTTATCCTTCGGATCATGTAGATTATTTGATTAATTTGTTTTTTCAGTAGTCAGAAGGTGTACGTGGCCTTCGCGTTCGTTTGCACATGCAGCCCTAGCAACCGTACCCTGCCTACTCTGTTAACTGGCTCGCCCTCGACAGTGATGGTAATGTCGGGCGGTGGGTCGGTTTTCCGACGGCCTTTTCTGACTATGAGCAGTTCTGATTTTTGTGGGCTGCAGGATAATCCCCCTGCCATTGCATACTGTTGGGTGGCGTTTGCTGCTTCCTGTAACGCGTCTTGTATTTCTCCATCAGAGCCGCTGGTGGCCCAGATAGTAGTCGAGTGTTCGACGAAACTTCGTCTGGTCAGGGGTCATATTTGCGAATATAAAGTGGTGGTAACTGACCAAGTCAAAAGGAAAAAAAAATCACGCCATATCCACGAAATGAATGATGATAAGTGGGGCGAAGCTCGAGAGGGGGAGATCATCGGTAACCGTAACTCTCCCGTGAAAGTTCGCCTATTACATCATTAAGAAAGACGTAAGACTGTGTGCATACATTGTACAAATCAGCTTTTATTTTCGGAGTCAATGCTCCCAGGTCCAGACCTGGTGAAAGACCCCGCGCCATCGAGGACTACCCCGCACCTCCACCACAATTTGTCACGTAGGATGGGACACAACGGTAAAGAAAGAACTTTTATTTAGGGCGAACTTGTGCCCGAACAAGACGAGAGGAAACGAGCAAAGGTCCTTGCGTATCGAACGACTGCCTGTGTTCGTGGCGTGATCTCTTGCGTGATCTCCCCCTCGCAGTGCACGTGCGCTCGCGCCTCCGTTGGCGAACACAGACAAGCTCGCGCTCCCGGTGCCGAGTTTGCGCTGCCGGTTGCAGCCGGTTCTTGCGCGTGCAACGCGGCCCACTTTGCGACATCTCCGAAAGCATGCGGCGGTCACGTACCACGAGACACAAGGGATGGACAGACCCATGGCTTTAGGAGCTTCGCCCCTAAAAGGAAGAAATTTTACGTTTCGGAGCCCATACGGGTTCCTTGTTCACAATAAAGCGGGCAAGAGGCCGTCGTCAATGAACTATATTGGTATGAACTATATGATATGAACTATAGCGCCTTGGTATGAACTATAACACGACGTCTCAGCCTGACCCGAAGAAAGTTATCTGCGCCGTGGAGCAAGCCGTGGGCAAGCTTCCACAGGGGGGTAGGTGATGAGGCACGCACGCGGGCCATCGGCGTTCTCTCGAGCTGGAAGAAGCGAACACCGTGGACGCCTAAATTTACGGCTTCCGAAAAACAAGCCGTCAAAAACCTTCGCAACAACTACAGCATTGCCATTCTACCGGCTGACAAGGGTAACGCCACCGTTTTTCTTAACCGAAGCGACTACCACGACAAGATGTTGCACCGGTTGAAGCGACGCGAATACCTATGCCCCCCTTGCAAAGGATCCGACCGGCAGTCTGCAGACTCAGCTTCAAAAGCTGCTTTCAAGGCTGTTTCAGTTGGTTCCTCCGCAGCACAAAAGTTTGTATTACCGCCTGTTGTGTACAAACGGATCCGCTCCCGCTATTTACGGCCTTCCATAGGTGCCCAAGCCTGGCGTTCCCTTGAGGCCGATCGTGGACTTCACCAGGTCTCCGCTGTACCGGCTATCCGGGTATCTTCACAAAGTGTTGAGCCCGTTAGCTGGCAGGACAACGACGAATATTGCCAATTCAGCGGATTTTGTAGAAAAGGTACGGGACTTGGCTTTGCGCGAGGACGAGGTTATGGTATCTTTCGACGTAACCGCATTGTTCACTAGCGTTCCAACGGACCTTGCAGTGCAAACCTGCATGAAAGCCCTGCGTTCGGACGTCAAACTTGCCGACCGGACTCCCTTCGACGTGCCTGAACTGAGTGAGCTACTTCGCTTTTGTCTCAGTAACACTTATTTTTCCTACGGGCACAAAATATACAAGCAAATCCACGGAACAGCGATGGGCGCCTCTATATCTGTCACCGCGGCCAACATTGTCATGGAAGCGGTCGAGCAGAAGGTCCTGGACAACTTCACGCTCGCCCCAAAGGTCTTTCTACGATATGTTGATGACTGTTTCTGCATCCTCCCCAAGGATGACGTGCCGAGGTTCTTGGAAGCCCTAAATTCGGTTGACCCTCACATACAATTCACGTGTGAACGAGAGACTGGGGAGTGCCTTCCGTTTCTTGATGTTTGCATTCGTCGCTCGAACGGCTGCCTCTCCTTCACCGTTTATCGCAAGAAGACACACACCGGGCGCTACCTGCAGTACAGCTCATGCCACCCCATTGCCCACAAGAGGTCTTTCGTCTCGGCACTGATTACCAGAGCCAAACACCTATGCTCCAATCAACAGAGATTGAAGGAAGAATTGACGACTGTGCATCACGAGCTGTCGGCAAATGGATACCCTAGGAACTTTGTGGCACGAATCGAAAATCAGATTCTACGACCAAACGGAATCGCCAGCAAGACGGCCACCATGTGCGCCGCCATTCCCTACGTTCAAGGAGTCAGTGAGGCACTTTGCCGCGTATTTTCCAAATACGATTTACGTGTAGCGCACGTGCCTTCAAGCAAGCTGCGCAGCAGGCTCGTGAACGTAAAGGACAAGATGGAAAGTGACAAGTTCCCGGGAGTCGTATACAAAATCCCTTGCGCTGATTGCAATTGCGTTTATATCGGCGAAACGGGCAAGTTTTCACGAAGAATGAAGGAGCATCAACGTAACGTTGCAAAAGAAAATCGGACGAATGCGCTGGCAGAGCACGCCTGCCAGCACAATCACCGCATCGGTTGGGACGACACCGCTATCATAGCAAAAGAAATAAATTTGGCCTCCCGACTTTTCCTCGAGTCACTCATCATCCAAACCACACCTCATACTGTCAACCGGACTGATGGCAACATGCCTGCTATCTACATGAAATCATTGCGCCATATCTTGCATATAAATTGACGACGGCCTCTTGCCCGCTTTATTGTGAACAAGGAACGCGTATGGGCTCCGAAACGTAATTTTTTTTCCTTCTGACTTGGTCAGTGACCACGATTTTATATTCCCGGATAGTAATATCATCCACGTACAGCGCGTGTCTGATTCCGGGAATGACATCTAGAAGGGGGGGGGGGGGGGCAGTCGGCTCATTGCTAAGTTAAACAGCATTGGAGAAAGAACTGACCATTGTGGGGTGCCTTTTCCTGCTAGAGGGATGGTGTCTGAGTGAATGTTCCCCACCCCTATTGTTGCTGTGCGATCTTTGAGGAATGCTCGTACGTAGTTGTACGTTCTTCGGCCACACTTGGTTCCTGCGAGGTTGTCGAGTATAAGATCGTGGGCCGCATTGTCCAAAACGCCCTTAAGATCTAAAGCTAGTATGGCTTCCGTTGGTGTGCTGTTAATTCGATCAATAACTTCTTCTTTAATTTGTAATAGTACATCCGGTGTAGACAACCCCGGCCGAAACCCAAACATTGTGTGCGGCAGTGGCGCGTTGCAGCCTGGCTAAGACGATAGACTCAAGTAACTTTCCCACGCACGACGTGATGGATGGGCCGCAGTTGTTTAGGGGACGGTGGTTTGCCCGGTTTCGGTATCATGGTTATATCGGCGTGGCGCCACTCTTGTGGTAGCGTTCCCTCCTTCAAGTGGTATTGGTAATAGGCGGTTAGTTCCTGTATTGACCTGTCGTCCACATTTTTTAGAAGACGATATTGTATGTAGTCTGCCCCCGGCGCTGTGTTTCTTGTTATCCGGTGCAGTGCCGCTCTGACTTCTTGCTCTGTTATGTCCCTGTCTATTTCCGTGGTCTCCGCGTGTGGATAGCCTTTGTAGAACGGAGTGGCGCCAGTGCCTAAGTAGGTGATCCTTAGCTCCTCGATAAGGGCTCCTTCGTCTCCGGGTGCCTGTATCAGAATCTTGTGAAGAGTTTTGCTGATCGTTGCTTTTGTTTGATTAGGATCAATAAGGGTTCTAGGCAGCGCCCACGTTTTAGCCGTGCCGAGGAAGCCCTGCATGCGATCGCAGAAGTTTTTCCAATTATTTCGGGTCAGTTCCATTGCGTAATTTTCTGCTTGTGCCGTTATTGCGGCTATTCGCTGTTTGAGCTTTCTGTTATGTTTTTGCCTTCGCCATCGTTTTTTCAGGCTGTTGCGGGAATTCCAGAGGTGCATCAAATGCCGGTCTACATCCGGGTGCTCCGGGGACGTGTCTATGACTTGGGTTGTTTTTTTTAGGTCTGTTTGGAGCTGACGGACCCATTTCTGAAGAGTTACTTCATTTGTTTCATCCTCGCCTGGCTCGTTATCAACGTTGGAGCTCGCGCAGTTCCCGGAATTTGTCCCAGTCGGTTATTTTAAATGCAGAGCATTTTAGTAACTCACGATGTCACCCGCGTTGACGTCCGTAGTCCGCACCGCACCCCTCCCTACTATATAAAAAAAAAGAAATATTATCCGGCGCTAGGTCTCGATCCCTCGACCCTGCGGGCGGAACGCAATGTACATGGTGCTCTAACCACTGCGCCACAAAGCCGACACCGATTGGGACGCTATGAACACGCTTTATATCGTTGACTCATTCAAATTACTGCTTACGAGTGCTCTCTCGTCAGCAGTTGCCACAAGTGCAACAACATTAACGTAACGCAAACTACTTAACGTCGTGCGCCCCCGGAAATGCTCTGCATTTGATCGTGCCCCTCGCGAGGGGGATGTTTCAATGCGTCTTCCTACTGGCCAGTACACTCGTCGCCATCTGTCGGATGTTGTGCGAACCCTTTGCGGCTGATGGCGCGCGATTTGAAACATTTGCATATGATCAAACTGAAAGGCTCTTCAAGAAAAACAAATACCAGGGCCAGAGTTTCTGCAGTGGATGTTTAAATTTTTACTTTGCGCTCTTTGATTTTTCTTCGCGCTGGAATAGGTTCAGCTTCTATAATGTTATGGTCACTGCCTAGGGTCTCACCTAGGTTACGCCATCCCTGGGACCTTAGATCTCGGACGAGTGTCAGGTCCGGGCACGTGTCCCGACTCACAGTGTTGCCCACCCTTGTCGGCTGTGTGGGGTCAGTTAGAATGGTCAAGCCTTGCTGTGCAATCGTTAGAGCTGGCCGCCGGCCCTTTGGGTTTTGTGTCTGACAACCCCATGTAGGGAGGGCTGCATTAAAGCCTCCTAAAATAATTAGCCTCTCCTTTGCTTCCTTTAGAGCGTATGTGAAAAGTCGGTCAAAAGAGTCTGTCCGTTCTTTGGGCGCACTATAGACGTTGAGTACAAAGAAGCTGGACTTGTTCCTATCCGCAGGTAAGATTTCAGTCAGCACGTGCGGTATACTTTCGGTGCTGAGCGTGTCGTCTATTACCGTTAATTTGTTTGAAACCAGTGTCGCCGCTTTAATAGGAGTGTTGTGGGAGCCTGACTAGACGAAACTGGTGTAACCTGCTAATTTTGGTTCCACGTATGTTTCTTGTAATGCAATATATTTGGTATGTGTGCTTGTGCCTGTATGAATTGCGTGAGACTTCCGCGTTTCTGTCTATAAATGCGACAGTTTCACTGCCAGAGTCGGAACTGTTCTGTCTGTACTTACTTTTTATGTGTAGCCATGGTTTATTGCGTGCCAGTTTGAGGGTGAGGGCGTGTGTATGGGTGTACTCGGGTATCAACACGTGTATCCTGCGTGTTCGTCCGGCTGCGACTATCGGTGTTGGCGTAGGGGGTTGTTAGCTTTTCGTCCTGTATCTGTTGCTTGAGTTCTTTGGCGAGATCCGCGAACATAGATTGGAGGGTATTTTTAAGTTCTTCCTGAAGTCCATTTGCTTGCTATTGTGCCATTAATTTTTTTTAAACTATCAGTGGCAGTTTGCCTCCTTGGTGTTCAGTTGATCAAGATATGAGGTTCGGTGTGTGAATCTCCAGTTTTGACCCCTACTCATGGCAGCGGGTTTACTTATGCCCATGTAAAGTAAAACTCAATTCTATCCCGGAAATTGTTATTCGTTTACATGTGCAAGAAGTTTTATGTTATCCTTAGCCCACCGCTCAGATCAATCTAGTTGCCAGCGTGTAGTTCATGCACGTAGAATCTAACCATACGCCTAGGCGTTTTACAAGAGACTACAGCTAAATCACTTAAACACCCTCCATGGAAAGAAATACTGCTGCAATAATGTTACCTAATCTGTTTAAGCGTCAAAGAGAACAGTTAGTGGTTAGTGGTTAGATCGTTTTGTGTCGACTACAGAAAAAATTGCTGAAGCGAGAAACTCGGCTATGTAAAATAGAATAATCTGGGTTCCGGCGATGTAAGCGCTATTTTAACTTCCACAATTATTTTTGAAATGCAATAATACCGTAAAAAATGCAGCGACGCTTTTGCATTATTCTACATATTGTTAACGCCGACGATATTTTAATCAATTTACAGACTAATGTTCAGCTTGGGTGTCTTTCACTTAATACAGTATTTCTGCTTCGCAGCGCGGATTCATGAGACCAGCTTAGAAATACCATACCACAAGGCGTGACCGGAAAAGCTTTCAAGTTTTCACAGTGCTGGTGCTTCTGTTGTGGACCATGCAAAGTATCTACGGAGTAGGTTTATTTGAAATGTCATCAGGGCGAGGAATGGTAATATTTACCTGTTGTAGCTAGCCAGGTGGGCATGTTTAGTGTTGAGCTACTACGGAGCCAAATCCTCAAAACAAGGTGGAAAGAATGAACCCTACTAGCTTTATCACGCCCTTTTTCGTTGTTGGAACATCCTTAGTGTAAAATATTTTTCAAGTGCACTGAAGGAGCTAAAGATGCCGCGTTATGCTGCACCTACAAATCTTTGTGTTTGGCAAGAAAAAGTTATTTCGGTACATCTTATTGACTCTTCGGTCACAGAAGGCAACGTGCGTGTAGCTCCTGCGGAAAAAAAATTCTTAGCATTTCCGCTCTGTGAAGGTGGATGACTGCGAAGCTGAGAATGTTCCAGGACGTCATTTAACATGAGTACATTGCCTGGAAATTACGAATAGAAGTATCCACGTATGGTACACATTTAGGGCACGACATCATTAGGCAGTCTTTACACTTCCGGCACAGTTGGAAATTTTCGACGTCCCCGTACCGAAGAGTCCTGATTATATGAGAAACAAAGTGAAATACAAAGCGGAGGACGGGATCGTTTTATTTTTCTGCCGCGTTAGTTGTCTTGTTGCTGGTGTCTCGTTCAACATGGGTTCCACAAGCAATCTAAGATGTGAACAAACAAACAAACAAGCAAAAAAACAAACAAAGAAACAAACGAATGAACGAACGAACGAACGAACGAACAAACAGACGGATCACTCAATGCAACAGCGGGCGCTTCAAGACAAGACGTGGTATCCCGTGGTAGCCCTCGGGCGCGAGCTTCATCTTATGCCAGTTGGACGACCTAAACGTGTATTGCGGGATCGGAACTAAGCAAACAGGTGTCCCACTGCTCCGCACTGGTGATTCGTCAGCGCCTATTTATTACCAGATGCCCCAATGGTCAACACCATTCTCTCAATGGTTTCTGGTAGGTGGTAAAAAACATTTTTTTATTGAGCAGCCAAGGGACCTGGAAAGGGACGTGGTCAGCCTCCTACGTCCCGGGAGGCTGCGAGCCTGCGCCGAATCCAGGGCTCGTTGCACCAGGGCGATTTGATGCTCCGGCGCCGAGCTGGTCAGCGCAGACTCCCACTGCTCAAAGGAGGGGGAGTGAATGGGGTGGGGGTGGTGGGGACATGAATACACAAGGTGGTAGGTTGTGAGTGGGATGTCACATTGTGGGCAGTTGTGGGGGAAAATGGACGGAGATATGTGGGATAGGATAGTGTGGCTGTAGAAGGTTTCTGTGGAGACGAATTCGGATGGAGACGATCTGATGGTCGCTGCCGAGAGTTTCATCCAAGCATGACCACGTGATATTTCTAATGTTTTTTGTAAATGTTAAATCGGGTGTGGTGTCATGCGTGACACTGTTACCGGTCCGGGTGGCGACTGTAAGGTCATTTTGCAGGACTAATTGATGATTTTGGGTGGCGCGTAACAGAGCCGTAACCTTCTTCGAAGCGCGCATATATCCCCAAGCCGTATGCGGGGCATTAAAATCACCAAGGAGAAGCAGCGGGTTGTCATTGGACTTGCGTGTAGCTTCATGCAAGAGCGCCTCGATGGTGTGAAGACTGCTGGTGGGAGGGCTGTAGATATTTAGTACATACATGCTGGGTTGCGATGGGCGGGTGGAGATGACTTCAACGAAGGTATTAGGAATGGTCTGGCTGAGATGGTGTGCTTGGGCTGGGTGGGAATTCAGTACAAGGATGGCTGTGCAGTTTTGCGGGTCCTGGGTGAAGGCGTTGTATTGTGGCAAGCGAGGGTCAGGAGTATTTGCTTCTTGAAGAGCAATGACATCTGGCGGGTCCTGTTGGGCAAGGATGGCTAGCTGGTGTCGCTTACTAATGAGAGATCGACGATTCCATTGATATACGACGACGAAGGCCTCCGGTGCGCTAGTCATGATAGGGGTGATGCTTGAGCTTCTTGGTCGGGTGGGAGGACGCCAGGGTGTCATGTATGCCCTGGATAGCCTGTTCTAACTTGTTCTGTCGGTCATTGAGCGCCTGAATGCCAGAGCATAAGGGGGCCAGACTCTCTCTTTGGGCGTCGATGAGTTGCTTTAAGACATCGACTAGCTTGCTGTCGATGGGGGCGTTTATCTGGTCGGATGTGGGCACGTCTGGTGCGACAGGTGTATGGATAGGGACGCAACGAGGGCCTCAATCTTCTTGGTGAGAGTGTCAAGTTGTGTTTGAAAACGTTGTTGTTGTTCTTTGAGTTCTTTTAGCGCTGATTCGTAAGTAGGGGGGACAGGGGGGAGAGGTTGTGAGGAGTGGGAGGGGATTGGGTTGGGAGCAGTGGGAGTGTTGCGAAGTGCGGCTGAGCAGCTCACCTGTGTTTGAAGATTATGATGGGACCTGGAGCGGGCGTCCGTCGGTGGGGTATGTAGCTCCGGGAAATCTTCAGTACAATAGGCCGGAAGAGGTTGGTGGCTGGGCTGGCTACGAGGCTTGCGCGGAGCTGGGGTCCCAAGCAGGCGCTTGGGACCCCAAGCAGGCGCTGTCCCTGTCCAAGCAGGCGGTGTCCAAGCAGGCGGACCCCAAACTGACCCAAGCAGGCGCTTGGGACAGTCCTTGTGGGCCGTGAGGTGAGGGCCTTCACACAACTTGCAGCGTGGAACGCAGGGGTGATCCGGAGGGGGGTTGGAGATGCCGCAAGCCGGGTAGCGTGGCTGGTCGGGTTGGGGGCACACGTTATGACGGTGGCCGATGTCGCCACAACACTTGCAAGTTTGGACGGCACGACGATAGGGGCGGCAACGCACTAGTTCGCAGTCAAATTTAATGTAGTATGGTACGCGTGGCCCGATGAAGGTGAGCAGTGCAGATCTTGTGTTACCCATCATCCGGGCGTGGATCAAATATGGGCGGTTGGTAGCCGTGAGTTCGAGCAGTTGCTCATTCGTGGTGTTCTCCGGGATGCCATGAATAACGCCCCTGGAGGTACCGGGTGGTGGCTTCGTGTAGGCGGAAACGGCGTAGTCGGTTCCCCGAAGGGTTATAGTGGCGAGTTGGGATAGTCGATCGGCCAGGTAAGGATCCGGAGTGCCGGTGACAATGAGGTTGGGCCCCGGCTGGGCTTGGAGAGTGACTTCCTTGCGGAATTGCTGGTCTGACATGTGGCTGGCGGTTGAGGGAACCGGGAATCGAGGATACTTTTGTATGGATCCCGGTTGACATATGCAAGACAGTAAGAGACACGGCACTCTGTCGTAAGCGGAGTAACAGGTAGCTTTTATATAAGGGCAGAAGACAAGTGGGAATCATGAATCTCAGGTGACAAATTCAGCCGCTCTAGTTTATGCATTAATGGGGTTCTGGTGTAGAAGTCAGAGATGAGGATAAATAAAAGGTATCTAGTACCCTCTCCCCTTGCAAACGATGTTTTCATCTTGGTTAAGCGAATAAATAAGCATGTAATATTATTTTCTATATATCATCTGAAAGTTGTGATAAGGCTAAACACACCTATTCGGTGAACGGAAGCACACTACTGTTCCGCAGCGCAGTAGTCTTAGCGTTGGTAGCAAAATCGTGATGATGAGTGCATCACACGCTAACACTCGAGGGTGCTGTGTAATATTATTTTCTATATATCATCTGAAAGTTGTGATAAGGCTAAACACACCTATCGGTGAACGGAAGCACACTACTGTTCCGCAGCGCAGTAGTCTTAGCGTTGGTAGCAAAATCGTGATGATGAGTGCATCACACGCTAACACTCGAGGGTGCTGGAGGTGGCGGCGCCGAGCTAAATACTACAAGAAGCCGACGGTAAAACCTTAGGCGCTAGACAGGGCAAAGCGTTGCACCCGCGAGGACTTAAAACTAAGGGTAGCTTCCAGGAATAGGTTTGAAGTCCCCATGCTAGTGAACCAGATTCTTCATGGTCATACATAGACGGTGACCCAGCTGATTCTGTGTGATGAGGTCCCACGAGTCTTGAAGCAAGCCGTGCAAGCAATCGCTGTTATCTTCCAGGAAAGGCGTGTGCTGCACAGTCCTTTCTGGGCCCAACGGAGTAAAGGAAGATGTTATGCTTCCGAGCTGACATCCAGCTGATTGTGGCAAAGACACTACCTTCTGCCTACAGGGCTGCTAATGCTCAAGGGTATGATGGCCGCCGCATAGCGGAATGAAGTGATACGAAGGCGCCGTTTCCACCACATAACTTCACTGATAGGGTGTTTCATGTGTGATTGAGAGATTGATATGGCCATTTTGTTTATTTTTTATATACGCTGAAGAGGGTGGCATGCTTCACGAATTGGTGCAGCGACTTCCTATTTCCGTTGGAGAAACCCGCCGCGGTGGCTCAGTGGCTAAGGCGTTGCGCTGCTGAGCACGAGGTCGCGGGTTCGATTCCCGGCCGCGGCGGCCGCTTTTCTGATGGAGGCGAAAAGCAAAAACGCCCGTGTGTACGAGATTTCGGCGCACGATAAAGATCCCCAGGTGGTCAAAATTAATCCGGAGCCCTCCACTACGGCGCGCCTCATCGCCTGCGTTGCGTCGGCGCGTTAAACCCTACAATCAATCAATCAATTTCCGTTGGAGAGATGGAGGCGACCGAAGAAGCAATTAGCGGCAGAATCCCGATTCTGATTTATTGTACACGTAATAAGGTGAAATCCCCAAATGTCCCATTCTGAGAAAAATCGTCGTAGTTTTTGCAGGGTTTGTCCAGTGACGAAAATGGCCGCCGCTAAAACGATTAAATGAAGAATTGCATGTGCGCTTCAATGTCACTTGACCACAGACCTGCAGTGGAGCAGCGCAGTGCTCTAGCAACTCTTGTATTTCTTGATCTTCTGACTTTAGCAACTACAAAGTTTCTTCGTCACTACTACAAAAGTTATCGTTGTAGTGGATCCGTTCAACCTGACACATGCACACACCAGGGATTGGCCACGAACCAGTAGCTTTGAAGGAAATGTGTCCGTTTAACAAAATTCTAAAATCTGTATACGCAATTGGAAATTTCTAAAAGCTGCGGAATAGCACTCCCGCGCGATGCCATGGCGCAATTCCAAGCGAGTAGAACAGGTCACGCCAGCCGTGATGATGCCTGACTCTAAGGAAGATGCGGCGTGGAGTAGTCTGCTTGCTGATATCATTTGGTGTGTGAGATGAAAAACCAAAATTGAATGGACGAGTATGCCATGTAGCAGCAAAATACCAGTACAAGTATTTCGCACCAAAGACAAAAATACATAAGCGAATAAAGACATGCAAGAAGGATATACAAATAAACTAGCTGCTATTATTTATCACGCGTAAGCAGACTTAAGTGTCCCGAGGGATTGGTTTTTTTAGGTATGGTACTTACCAATATTTGCGCTTCAGTTTTGTGTGCTCTAGTTACATTTCCTATTTTTTCCAGATTTTGTCGGATCATGTACGAGTGTCTGGAAATGAAATAAAAATTCGCTTTTTGGGGTATCTCCATGCCATAATTCAAGCAGCGACCGAATTCTCTGCATGTCATATGCGCTGTTACGATTGAGTGCGCTGCTACCCTGAGCTATCGTGCTGCAAATGTGGTGTAGCGCGAGGAAGTCGTCGTGCGCTGCAGGAAACTCGCTCTCCTCAAACAAGTTACGGCCAGCGGGGGCGTGTTCAGACTGTACGTTACAAACGGAGTGCGCTCGCGGAGATCGCCTTTCCCCCTCTCTCAGACTTCAGACTCAACGTGCGCTGGGTTTCACAAACACCGGAAATAGTGCTCTTGTGTGCTTGTTCTTTGTTCGGGCCCTGTGTTAAAGGACTGGGTAGACGGAGGAACCGCTGGCGCTTCTGTGTATAAATTCCACCCTTGGGTAGGTAAAATCAGTCAACTTTTGGGGCTGAACTAAGAGCGCCGCTCTCACCGTCGGCTCCGCGCTGTTCCTGTATCCTCGCTGTTGATCTCTTTCCATGCAGTAAACTATTCAAGTTTTGATGGCGCCTCTTTGCGTTTAACACCAAGGAAGCACTTTCCTCGCGCAGTAATGGCGATGTCGCGATGAAGCGAGTCCATTTTGTCCCGCCAGAAGCTCAGGTACTCGCCGTCGAGCAATGGGTAGCGGAGCTCGTAGACATTTCACTGTCACGTGTGCCTTAGTTGTCTTCTGAGACCGCTTAGCACAAACCTAGTGTAGCCCTAACAGTCAAAAAAAGAACGATAACAACGATAACACCCTGTGATGTTTGCTTACTCAGGGCGTTGATAAAAGGGAAAGGGACAACCAGGGAGGCAAAACGTTCTGGCTACGTGCGGCAAGAGTCATACCAGAGTCTTTCAATGCTTTACTGGTCACGAAACTTCGGCGCTCGTTTCATATAGGGACCGCGCGCGCCGCTACAGGCGCCACCGCGGCACGAAGGTCATCCAGCCGCCGCGCGTGCGGCGTATTGGCCAGCTCTTGGCGTGCAAACGCTTGCTGCTTTTGGTGTCTGCGCGCTGATTAAGTGTGTTTTTTTTTTCGTAGTAGTTAGCGATGAATAGTCCAGTCATTGTGTATATCACCTGCCTTCAATGGGGTTTTAGTTTTCGAAGCAAAATACCGTATACTTCAGCCGCGATCGGCAACGGCTTCTGCGTGCTCTGGCACAAGCGCTGCGCCGTCGTGTTTAGGGATTTTTAAATCTATATTGCTTGTTTTCGTAAAGCAAAGCTGTAATTACCACATATACGGTAGTTGCGTAGTCACGGAATGCTGCGGGCCTATCGATAATACAATAAAAAAACTGAAAGAAACCAAGTACGCGTCGTTCAGACTACGCTTAATGAATTCGTTGATTGCTCTGGGATGGACAGAACGCTAAAAGAGATAGCCCAATAGTATTGTCGTTTCGATGAGTTCTTCCATACTTGAGAACATCTAAAAACGCTGCAGAAACGCCAAGGATCAAAACATGAAGAGATATATGTTGCACCATGTGTCTTTCTGCATCCACGCTTTGCAGTACTTGAAAAAACAGGAAGCGAAAAAAGAACAATAAAACTGATTTTATCACACGCAACAAAAAATTTCAATGTTACGAAGGGAGACAAAAGAGCGTGGTCCAGCGTACAAAAATTTATTTTTTTTCGCGCTGCGATGTGCAGCACACGGAGAAAACATAATATTTCAACGTATAGCCAAGAACGAAGCAAAGCTTTTCGGAACGCAGCTAGCTAGCGATCTCCTGCACTACAAAAGACTAGAATGAAACACAAACGTCGAAGAAGCAGTCCGCAGTGTGAGTCCTCATTCCCACAGCCGCTTCTCACCCCGTCACGCCACCGTCCCGTCACCGTCTTCCGTCATGGGCGCCGTTCTTCGACCGATTTCTCGCCGAAAACGGTGCGACGGTGACGGGAGGCCGAGCTCTACGTTTCCGTCACGTCAACGTGACGGGACCATGCCCCGCGCTAAACCAGCTAATCAGAAAACAAATTTTTACGGCTAAATTTCGCGAAAAGTGAGCCCAAACCATTTTCCTTACTTTTTAGATTAAAAACGCTCAAGTCTAGGCTAAACTGATCACTAGGCAGACGACCCTGTAATCTGACGGAAAGCTCCCGTGTAGATCCAATCTGAACACTTCTCCGCTCCGTCAACGTCGCTTTTTGTTGACGTGACGGTGCCGTGACGGAGAAGGTGACGGCTGTGTGAATGAGGGCTTACGTGCACAGATGAACGTCGATAAAGTGAGTTGCGCGGCGTTTGCTATGCATACATTACTCTCGGAACGTTATTAATTTCAGATCCATGGAAATGGGATCGAGAACATTGTCGAAGAAACAAAAAATCAAGTTAGGGACAAGGTGGCACCCTTCCCATATCAAACAATATTGCCTGATGGGACGTACGACAAACAGAGCAAATGGGCGCTCCGGTTGAAGCGCCAGATAAGAAACCGGAATCGGCCACGCGCGATTACAAAAAAAACAAAACGAATCCTCAGGGATAATTCGCGGAAATATGAAAAGTAAAAGCACAAGGACGCCCCAAAGCTTTTTTACACGCGAGCCTGAGCGCCAGGTAATACAAGTTTGCAAACAGGTAATGGAGCACCACTACAACCTGACTGATATGACAAAAATCCGGCTTTAAGTTAGCCTTGTACAATTTTAGGTCCACGATGCTCTCAAACTAGTACATTGCTTTTTCCATTCTCACACACAGTGCATTTCCACACACTGTCGCACATTTATAATCGAAGCTGAAATCTCCCTTTGCTTGCCTCGGAATGGCGCGCCTCCAATTCTCACGCAGCTGCCCTTCGCTCGGTCAACAGAACAAGGAAACATTTTCTGTGGTATCGTTGTACAAGGAACGACATCCCGGGACGCAACGCATGTTCGGCATCGTCGTTGCACTACTTAAGTCGCATCACAAGAGCGCGATATGCCCGTTACATTTTTTCCCCGCACAAAACAAACACAACTCGCCGCCGCTCCGCCGTTCGAGTCAGCGCAACGCCGCCCGAGGAGTGACCTCAGTGAGAGGGTGGCGCCACCGCGCGGCGGCCAAACGCAGCATATGAAGCTCTCCCATTGAGTTACGGAGCAGTTTCGTGACCAGTAAAGCATTGAAAGACTCTGGTCATACTGAGTGCATGCCGAGTGGCGACGCCGTAACGCTCGCATTGCGGAAGGCCTCTCCACCGTCGGAGGACCGTGGAACACCCCCTTCCTCCGTGGACTGATAACTCCGCGGCTCGGACTTGAGCTGCCTAATAAAGTTTCATCTCTCTCTCTCTCTCTCTCTGCAGAACTCGGGGCCTGCGTGTACAAATGGGCGTGCCTTGCTCGAGCGCCGGAAACACCGGCCCACTCCTTTGCACCCTCGACACACGTCATAGAGAACGACCTATCTCCTCCCACGAGGACGCAGCGGACTTTCGAGAAGGGGCACATGTGAGGGACGATTCAAATGCCGAAAACTTGACTCGCACCTATCACAGCGACAAGTAACCTGTGCACTCGTTACATACTCACTTGCTTTGTTTTTCCTGATGTTGTTTTCGCCCATTGCTGTAGCATTTCTTTTGTTGGACGAGTATGCCATGTAGCAGCAAAGTACCAGTGCAAGTATTTCGCTCCAAAGACAAAAATACATCAGAAAATACAAGAAGGATATACAAGTAAACAAGCTGCTGCCTGACCATGTACGTTAATTGTCCCCCTATCGAAATTTGTGTGCTTGGCTGAAGTACTTCAGGGATAAAATTACTACAGCTAAACCTAGATATAACTAAACTTCATGTAACGAATTCCTGGATATAGCGTTCTGCATTTTTTAGATGCGACTGCATCTCATTCACTCGCCTTGTCCTTCCATACGGCGTTGTTGTTGTCTGTCCACACCCCTCCCCCATTCGCCTCGCCGCGCGAGCTGCGCTATCCGCTGCTCACCCCCTCTCCTCTCCGATAGCGAACACTCTCTCGCGAGGGGCATTGGATTGGATTCGATTGTATTGGCTTGGCTTGGCTTGGCTTGGCTTGGATTGGATTGGATTAAATTGGATTAAAGTGGATTGTGTTGGATTGTGTTGCGTCATAGCCGGGCCACGTTGCGTCATAGCCGCGGCAGGGGGTTCACGGCACGTTTCACGCGATGGGAGAATCAACCTAACGAAACAACAACGGAACCCCCTATGAGTCGCATCTACACAGGGGTTCCCACAAGGGGAGGTGGGAGAAATTTTTATTGCCAACCCCACTGAGGCTCAAGAGGCTCACATAACGGAACGTTTCGGCGGATAACTTTAATTTAACAAATCTGGTAAAGCGATCAGTTATTGTTTTTTGCACTTTTACTAAAAAATCGGTCTGAGAAATTGACAAATTTAGCGTATACTTTCACTAGTGTAAGAAGCCAGCTGCAAATAAAAGATCTTGAATCGCCTAAAACGCAAATGCGTTATGATGATGATGATGACGAAAGAAGCCGCTACCGCCATCCCGTGGCTACGGTAGCATCCACTCATGGTTTTGTTTGTCTAGCAAGAAACTACATTATGTAGCAAGAGTCAGTACACTTAACTTTTTTCACCTGTAACGCAAACTCCGGACGTTTTTACGTGTGAGGGCGGGTTCGGTTTGAGACTGAGGTTTTGAGGTTATAGGCCGTCCTCTCCACGTGTAGTCGCGAGGTTCTATGGTGTTTCCGCTGGCGAGAAAGGATGTCGCTGCCAGTGCCTGGTAGGGTATCCCAGCTACAACATTCTCAAGACGTTTGACTGTGGTTAAGAGAACCAAGTTCGCAAAAAGGCGCCCATTCAGCTCCCATTTGGTCATTGAAACACATCTAGGCACCGGAAACGGTCAATGGGGGAAAGTGCTGCTTATGTTCCGTTTCTTATTAGGGGCGTAAGTGGCCTTGCTTCTTTTGAGCTCCGTGTAGTGCCTAAGCTTGTGCGAAATAAGCAGGCGCAGGACACGCAGGTTTTCACTGTGAAATGAATCCACAATGGGCTCGTTCACCTTCACTGTTGTCTCAGAGTTTGATTCGTTTCTGTCTCATTCGCACGAGACTTAAATCAAAACCAGCATGTAACGAAAGCTTGCATGTAACAGAAAATTGAGAACTTTTGTCAACATTGTTACATCCAGCTGTAGTTGTAGTTTTTTGTCGCCACTAAAACTCTGGTGAAGCTTCAGCGTGGATTTGTCTTAGCGCTTGCCGGTGATGCAGGTGTGTTTCGGTGTTGTTCTGTCGATTGCCTGACCAAGGCAGAGAGGTTCCTGGGGAACAACACTTCAATCAATGACCGACCCGTTGGAAGTCCAGTGTGGTGCCTTCCACAGAATCACCTCAGACTGGCAGTGTCCTTCGGCCCAAGCCTGGAGTCGAGGGTCTGCCGAGTACACCTGTTCGAGAGCATCACTCCGGGCAATGGTTGACAACCCTGAACCATCGAGATCTCTAGCCCCAGGCGGAGACGATGTTACCATTAGGCGCGATGATGCGCCCTGGAAGTGGGCTGGCGAGTTTGGTGTCGTTCAGGGAAGTTGTTCTGTGCTGCAGGAAAGCCAGCCCTTCACAAACAAGTTAAGGCAAGCGGGAGAGTGTTCTGACTTCACTAATAAACTCATACTTTTAGCGAACTTCAACACAGGGCGAACAAAAAAACGACAAAACACAGGCTAGACTTCAACTTGGTTTATGCAAAAGGGAACAGGAAAACACGCATATATGTACATGATTCGAAAAACGAACAAACAAGCACATGATTCTGCCGAAATTAAACGGCGCAATGTTTGCACTCGCTCTTATCACTATTTACATTGAAGCACGAATAACGCCTGGTCACATTACAGGACATGATCTTTACCAACACGTGTGCACACCAGTCGCCGATAGCGCATAATCAAGGGACACCCTTTCTCTCACCGAAAAGTGGATTTCACTGTTTAAAGGGCCAAAGATGTGCTACTGACGCCGTTCTCACCCTTCCTGTTAATCACAAAAGCCTCGAAGACTTCCCCATCAGTCTTTGAGCACCTAACAGTCTTCGAGGCTGCGGGAATTAATCTTTCCACGCGGTTGTTTATCGAGCCGTCGAATTACACCGAGAAGAGAGTAGATAAAAGAAGACTGTTCAAGGCTAGTGGCGCTAGGGCGAAACATTCTCCCTTTCAAATGAGATAATTCGTGCATTATAAGAAAGAAAGAATGGAAGATGCGCTTCACTCGGGACACTGATAACACAGTCCGGTACAGGCTTGCGGTGAAAGAAAAAACATAAACAAATCAAACGCATGGGTTGCAGCAATATGGGCTCCTGCTCACACGGGCCTCGAGGTTATTGAGGCGGCCGACGCCGCAGCCTACACGCTTACTCTCCGTGCATCATCCTCATCCCCTACCGATCCGGACCACGAACCCTATCGCGCTTACACCTTTAAGGATATCACACAACTTTATCAATCCGGCCAGTCCGTCTATCCCCAGCGTTGTAAGGGTCTCACCAAGGCGGTGGAGCGCATCCTCTTCCGCTCTTACACCAAAACTCTCTTGTACCCGGTAATCCTAAAGTACTTCGACCCCGCTGGCACGGGGAAGTGCCCGCACTGTGAAAAAAATTAGTCTGAGATTTCCTACATTGTGTGGGTGTGCCAAGGAACCCCAAATCTGCCACCTCTGCCCTAACATTCCCGGGAGTACCATAGAAAGTAATAATAATAATTGTTCTTTTTAATCAAGAGGGAGGGAGCGCTGGGTATCGCGTGCCCAGAGGTCCAGATATTTCTGGCCATCAATTCACCCAACATCGACACCGGCTTCAAACCGACGGCCGCACCTTTAGCTTTAACGCGCCAAAGGTTCCATAAAGTGATTTCTCTTTCTGTATATTTTCGAGGCATACACCGTATTGTGTTGGGCCAGTTGAGTAACCGATATCCTTTAGTGCGGAAAAGCAATCTGACCAAATTACGTCAGTTCTTGATTGCGCTCTCCTGCTAAAAGAATATGGTTTACTTCTGAACTGGTCAAACATAAACCTGCGTTTACTTATGAACGGTTGAAACCTAAAACTTCCATCAAATATTTAGGTTTCATGACTTTGCGCTGAATACGGTGAGCTGGGGACAAAGAATTATTTATAGAACTAAGTTTCCGAAGTCGTGAAAGCAATATTTCTCAATTTATTTCAGTAACTTTCTGGTTTCAAGTGTCCGACAGGCGAGGACACTGTCACAATAACATTTACGCGCTTAAGATGAAGATTAATGTCGCCACTGGGAAATCAAATGTCGGCAGGAGTGTATAGCCGGCGTCTGCACTTTCAGTGAGGCTTATAGTCACTAGCACAGATTTTGCATCGAAATACCAGTTGTGAGCAATGTCTAAAAAAAAAGCGCGTCTAGTCTAGGAGGTGCTTTCATCCTTCAACATCACACTATGGCGCTGGCTATTTGTGTAATCGCATTTTGCTTCGCCTTAGCAGAACCAAGGGAAATTTACCACGTCGGAAAGGTACGTTGTAAACCCTCATGTAAAACTGTTTTGACGGCGGCGGAGTAAAATGGTACTAAAGATAAACATAAAGAAAGGTGTATGTTTCAAATTTTCCGAAAAATCACTTAAAAAGCAAACACAACTGTTGCTCTGAGAGTGTGTGGTTTCTTGAATAGTTTAGACATTTGTATGTGTGCCTCTTTTCTTAGTGTTTGCCACTGCTCGTAGAGATTGTCGAGCATTTTTCCTGTGATCTCATTACGGCGCACTCCTAAATAGGAGATATGCTGCCTCCGACTCTGGTTGTACAAAACTGCCTTTTTGAGATGCCAAAATTTTTTTTTATATTTTTGTTCTTTGTCTTGCCTTCCTTACTCGAGCGTGTTTTTACTTGTGTACAACTGTGTATAAGTGTGTGTATATGTATACGTTGAAAATAATTTATACATCGATGACTGAGAGTTCACAATAAATTTGTGCTGTGGTTCTTTCTTGTCGGTTTTTTGCTTAACTCATTTCTGATATTCTCTGTGTGGTAGCTTTCCCCATTTGTGATAGCGATTTCTCTGTTGTGACATACGTTCCGTGAATTATTTTTCTAGTTTGCGATGATGCCGCCACAGTGTTCAGAGGGCTGGAGACCGCCGCCAGGGCGTCTATGCTTTTAGTCCTAGTCTCGTTTTGCTAGGACGAGAAATAAAGCTTTTTTTCAAATAAAAAATATCTCGCTGCAAAATTTGTCACGTTCTAAAATATTCCTACTTTTTCATGATACTTCTTCGCGCGTAGAATGACATTCCTTAGTAGTCAACCCAGTAACCACAATACCTTAGCAGTCATTATTCCTTACTACTTTGTACCTAAGCTTGCATTTAGATATGTACGACGCTCGGAGTTCCCCTTTTAAATGTTTTTGGTTTGAAATTCAGTCTTTACGGAAAGTTTTCTCCGCTGCTACCTGCTATAGCACAGTGTTTCGCACTGGCTCATTTGCTAATACAGAGAGAGCGAATCTATTTAGAAATAAGAACAAAATAATTGGTCCATTATCAAAAAAGTTTATTATCACAAAAGTCTATTATCACACCACAATGGCCATCTTTTACTTAACCCTGGGAGTGACTACGTCAAACTAACTGCGAACTGTTTGCTGACATTATTCTGGAGTTCAGTATCCCCTCCAGTAAATCATCTACTTCAATTCATTTATTTTAGAGGCAGCTTCGCCGGATCATTTTTGTGTAATAAGTGTTAATGTTACAGTTCTATGTGTGGTACGTGGATTAATATCTGTGTATATAACTTTTTGCGTATTAATTTGATTGTTAGTGTATGAATTCGTCTTTATATACCTTTTTGTGTAATTATTTCAGTGTAATAGGAATATTTTACTTCTTTGTGCAAGCATTTCCTTTGTGTTTTTAGGATTGTTACTGCTGTTAAACGCATTATAAATACCTTTTGTATGTAGTTTGTTGTAGAAGATCCCTGCCCGTTCCGTGACGATGGAACATCCTAGAGTTATTTATTCTCTGTAACATTTCAAAAGCAACAGCTCACTGCAATTGAAAATAAAAGCAAAGAGAGAATCGGGTAGCCATGGTGGGTGAAATAGTTAAATTCATTACAGCCCCGAAGCTTTGATTTACCATCTACGGGCGCCATCATCGAGCCACAGAAGCTGTGAAATCGCGAAAAATGTTTTTAGATGCCGAGCTACTGTTAAACAAGTTATACATCACTGCTCATATGCAGCAGTGGGGAGAGAGAAGGCACTAAAAGGCACTTCGACACCTCGTTCTCAGAAGTTAGCACAGCGTAAAAATATTGATGTGCGCTAAAATGGGAAAACTATGTCTAATTAAAACATATTGCTAAAACTGTTCATGCAGCTGCATTTCCAAGGACTGAAGAGTGATGTTTTCTTATTGCAGCTGAATGCTGCCAACATCACAACGGGCTCAATTCAGGCAGCTAGGGTGAGGGCCGTGGGTGCAGATGGCTTATATCATGAGAGTCTGTTTGCGTGTTGTATGTGTTCTCCGCGGGAAATAATTAAAAAAAACTTGTAGCCTGGCCCAGTTAATGAAGATTTTAATACGATAAAGCTGTAACATTGTGCAAACAGATAAAGGCAGGCGGAAATATGAACTACTAACAATGGTTCATTAGGCGGAAAGGAAGGCGCGTAAATAGGTTTCCGCATGCAAACAAAAAACAGGTACCAAAAGCAATGCACTTCCTAATCAAAACGACTGCCAACCCCTTACGATTAATAAACGAAATCTCTTGCTAGAAACCCCAAAACACAGCCCACTGATGCATTCCTAACAATTTTAATAATTTGATATTTATTTATTTATTAATTTTAATATTTGTTATTATTAATATATATTAACTCCAGACAGCCTACGCACTACTATCTGACAGCTATTGTCAATATTATTGGCTACGTGTAATGATGTTGAACCACACAACCTACGAACTTTTAGAGGCAAATATGTCCCAAAAACTTTCATGGACGATGACTAATGATCTCCCATAGGTGCCATTTATACCAACTCTTTTATTCATTATACACTTTGTGTATAGAAGCAGTGTCTCGTAAGAAGTGCGCACTTTATATTCGGCTCACTTTATAAGGGGCTTTTTTCGCAATGATGGGGTTTATATTTACCGCAAATGTGACTGCAAATACGAGCTCACTAGCACGGCGAGGAAAGAACAAGGCGTGCGCCATATTTCGCGGCGACACGCTAAGTGTTGTCCGCCGCTTTATAAGCATAACGCATAACTTTGCTACTTGTTCTTCTCGGCTATTACCTTAGCATTCCATTCGCCCGCTTTGGCTTCTGTTTCGGAAACAGCGCCTCCAACACAACAGACAAGAGTAAACTGGGGTACCGGTTTCGACCTGTCGCAACACCTAGCCATCGAAACCTGTGTGTGCAGAATGTGGACATGACTCTGAAACCGCGAGCTCCAGGTGCGTGAAGGCGATTTACTGTGACATAAATTTTGTATACCCGGATTCAGAGGGTATAAAACTTCCGTCGCGTCATTCCAGAAACACATACACACGTGTCGGTCTGCTATGCAAAGGTCAGTGTCTAAAAACATAAGGTTCTTCCAGTTTCGTAGTTCGTGCGTAAACGGCCAAGGGCCTTCCAAGTTTTTAAAGTACCTAACACATTCGCAACAATTTCTTGGTACTTTAACGAGCCCTGCATTTTACACATGACGAAAGTGTCGCCCATGCATGCACAAGTATTTCAGACAACTTCATTACTCATTTCACGTGGATGCTCACAGCATGCGTCCCGGCCGATAGAGTATGACTGCTAGGCCAACTAAACATGATTAACGAAAACATCGACTACCTTCTAGAACTTGGTTGCTTTATTTAACTCACTATACTCTTGCCCTCATGGCAAAAATTGAACATGTGCTATTACAACGGTGCTTCCATATCCACCACACAACTATCTCCGGTTGTAGTCATTTCAGTGCAACTAGGCAATTAATTCTGAGCGTTCTTGGCTATGAACACATCCTATCTGTTGAACATTTTCAAACGCTTTTCGAGGTAATAAACATGTTCTCGCACCACCACAATTTTTTGCTATGAATGCATCTGAACAGTATCTCTTCCGCACTAGCATTTACCCGCAGATATCCGTACTGTGCGTTTACCTTAATAGAACTTGTTATTGGGCTAGTTGGTTCATGTTTTCAAGTGGAAATGTGAGCACAAAAATTCGACAAAGACACAGAAAGACCAGACGGGACTAGCGCAGCGTTTACCTTTTCCGTATATTGCTTAATTGTGGAGTTTTACCCATAAACACTGCTGTGGTTTCGACAGTCTGTAGGTAGGGCTTCGCTGGTATGAAGTTTAGAACAGCTGTCGCCGCCCTTTTGGCGAACATGCCTGTCTGTATCACCAGCCATCCGTACTCAAAACATGTAGGGTGTTGAATTGGTAGTGCTCAGTACCCCTGAGCAGGCATGTTGAGGTGAAAGAAAAGCATCAGCACCAGTAGCACTGCTCTGGGAAGAACTGGACGCCCGTTTGCTTTAAAAAAATCTTTAAAATACGCACAGCTCATTTATAAATTTAAATATTAAACAATAAGTGCGTTGGTGATGATGACAAATGCCATGTTCGCAGAAAAGGTGGCGACAGTTTACGTTCTATGCTCCCCTACATTGAACGCAAACTCGAAGCTACGCCCCAGTGAACAATAAAAATTGGAAAGAAGTGCTGCAAGCATTAAATTCTATGCTATATATTCCAATTTTATGCTGAAAATGATGAAAAACAGCGCCAGCCTGTTTTATTAGCAACGACACCTCGTGCAGAGTATTGTGCGACCAATTTATCCTACTTTTTGTTAACGGTACCGCAGCAACCATTGCTGCAGTCCACACCCACCGCTTCTTGTCGGATTCTGATACGTGCAACCAACAAGACATGGATTATTTCGCCGTCCTAGATTCTTGTATAAGCACTGCAGGCTTCACTCGTCTGCATCCGGAAACGTCGAGTCTATTCTGCAATATAGGCCACCTCAGTTACGAGATAAATCTGCGTCAATTAACCGTTCACGGTAGATTCTCTCCCCCAGTGATTTCAAAATAAGCAACAGCGCCGGACAGCATCACGTCCGACGACAGTGGCAGCATTGCACAATCCTTGCGCAAACTGGTGGCAATTTCCTTACAGTTTATTTTTGGCTATTTGTTGTCCGGTTTTATGAAATATTCCGGGTGTACCGTCTCCCCCTATGCCCCGCTGCACGAATACTGCAACGAGAAGAAATTTAAAATGACGAGTTCAACGGCCTCCAACGCTACCATTGGCAAAACTCCGGCGCAATACAGTAAAACCTATTTATAACGAAGGTTTAGTGGGGTCGTATTTACTTAGTTGTAACCACTAAACGTTATACCCAATATCTATTTCGATGAAAATTTACATGCAAAATATGATTTATTCACCACCGGAACACACAGCAGCCTGCGAAAACAAGAAAAAAAGCGAGAATAAAAGCACAAAGAATCATTACTCTATTCACGCAAACGGCTCATCCATGATCATTCGACAGCCTACACGCTGGCGGCTCACTTCGCAGAGAAGAAGCCATTGATAGTTTTTTGCCGTGTCTTCTTCAGGCGACTGATGGCTTTTTCAGCGGCAACCGCGATTTCGAGTCCGTGCTTGCTGTCACCGTGAGCGCCAAAGAAGGGGCGCAGCAGCTGTGCCACATCCCGGTAGTGCGCCTGGAGGAACATCATTGCAACCTGCCCGGAACCCGGGAGACGTGCACCCTCGCGCATGTTGCCACGCGGTTGCACCAATTTCAGCGCGCTGGAGTTGGCGGCCCCCAGCTAGCGCGAGTTTTGAATTACCGCATACATGATGCGACGTAAACTCCCACCGCGCTATAATACATTGACCTGACGGGTACGAAAATGGTTCCTTAATTCTCGCTGTGAGAAAAACGTTCGTTATAACCATTGCTTGGAAATTTCAAGTTCGTTAAAACAACGTCTTAAACACTTGGGCGTCTATGGGAATGTCGAGGGGAATTACGATTGCTTCGTTATTTCCATAATTCGTTATATCCCGTTTTGCTATAGCGATGGTTTGCTGTATATAAACCTGTGTTTAATTCACAATGCAAAGAAGCGAAAAGTTTCCTTTGATGCCCCAATCTCAGCCTTGCATTTTCGTTTTACACTACGCTTCCTCCGGCTCAGATGCTTTCTAGCGTACGCAGACTGCTCGAGGAAATATGCAACACCATACAACTCCCAGTTTAGAAACTGAACCTTCATTCGAGGTAAAGCCGACTGTGCCCAAAGAGAGATCAGCTTAATGTTGTACAATACGTTGATCTATCAACTTAATGCCAGCTAACTTCAGGTGACCATACTATGGAGTTCGACTCACATGGGAAGAGAGTTGAAACTATGATTTATTCACGACCAAGAAGATACTGTGCAATAAAACGTGAGCTCAATGTCCTCATCAAAAAAGCAGGCTAAAGAATATAAAAATCATTGGCCTGTAGTTCCAAAAGAAATATAAATCCCTCAAAAAGAACAACCACATTGCTGGAATGTTAGATCTCCTCGTATTAGCTTCGAGTGATGTGAACAGAATTTCAGTGCTTCCCTTTGCGCCAGAACAAAGCTCATTACGTTGGCTGGGTTATCATGATGAACATGGAAATCAGCTGGGCTCGCGAAGCATCATAGCGTAAATGTTACCGAAAGAAGCAATAAATTTTTACTACTTGTACCTTAAACAAAACTTTCCTTGAATGAACGCAGTTAAACTACTTTTTTTCGAGCGATATGTCACTGTTAGCGCCACCAGCGCCAACGAAATGCGGGCACAGTTGCATGGGAACAGAAACCACACACGCTGGTAGGCATACGCCCGTTTAGGCGCAAGGGCGCAGGGAACTTGAATGCAGCCGAGCGCTCGTTTCACCATTTTCTGAGGGCGCGCGCCCTTACTCTTTCCCCCTGTTCCAGTCCCCGCACCCTTACCCTTGGGCCAAACAAGCAATTACATGACTTCACTCCACAACCGGACGTTGCGCTGGACTGTCCTTGGCTGAGACAACTTGTCAAATTGATGAAACGAGACGTGTACAGGGCTGGTAACAGAAAGCCGACCTGCCACTCAGAAATTTTGTGTTGCTCTTTCAATAAAAGCGGGTGAGGTTGCTTGCACACTGACGTAATTTGTTGGCAATGTGTTTCTCATGAAGAGAAAAACCTTCTCTAGTAGTCACGGTTGCCTCAATACACTACTTTTACGAGATTGTTAGAACTCGCACATGTTTTACTTACTACTTTTAAAACGATGTGGTTACTAGGCTCAATCTGCAATTTTTGCGTGGCCGCTAGTTTTCCGTTACCAGGGAAGCTCATCAACCATCCTCAGAAATAGGCCATCACGGTAGAATGAAACTGAGGCTGTTTCAGTCCGACTCAAAAGCTCGTCTGAATGTCGAACGCAGTGCACCGGCAACTGCAGTGTGAAAGGGCGAAGGAAAGGATGGCGGATTTTATCGCGAGCCGCGATTGCGTTAATGAAGTTATTAGATGCGACGCATCCCTTGCTCTGAGGCATGTCCCTCCTGCGTCGGCGTAGGCGTCGGCGGCGTCCGCATGCCACCTGCGCATGCGCGCCTCTCCTTCGCTCTTCTCTCCGACAGCTGTGCGCAACACTCTCACTCCATCTCATTATCATTAACAGCTGCGTGCGCGCGCTTCGCTCCGCTCGCGTCTGCTCCGGCGCGCAAGTGCGCGCATGCGCGACTCTCCTCCGCTGTCTCCTCTCCTTCAGGCGCTGTGAATATAAAGCGGGTAGCGCGCTGCGGCGGTTCAGTCAGCGCTCGCTCTCGTTCGACGCCGCGTGCCTTTGCTTGACGACTCCGTGCTTGACTTGATTCTTCCGATGAAGGCGTGATGGAAGCGACGGTCCCTTCAGCGAGTGGGCTGACACAATCCAATACCAGCGTCAGCGCAAATTCTCAAGGCAACGTTACGACCAATTGAACACCCAGATGCGGCGCATCACATCAGGGTTCCCTCGCGGGAAGAAGGGCGTAATTTTTCTTCGCCCCGTTGGTGGTCAGGCGGTCATTGGCTGGCACGGGTTGGAGCCGTGCCCGCACCTGCGCATAACACCACATCACTTCTACCACCGGAGCTGCTAGCCGTGCCGAGGAAAAAAAGGGGCAACAGTATGATGCTGGGATTTCTTCGAACAATAAAGGCCTAGAATACGCCGAGAAACTAGCTACAATATGGTCTAATAGCGTTCATTTACACCACCTTTCCTGCTGCTTCATGATTGTCCCGCGGCGCTGTCACCGCCCCAGGCTCTGTCTGACTAACCATGCTTGGCCCCGCGCGCCCAAGTGGAAAAAATGCGGTAAAAATAGCTGATAAGGTCATTAAAAAGAACATCCCGGTGCAAAATCGCAAAATTAATTTTAGATAAGAGGAAAAGAGTACGATCGTTATATTACAGAACAGTTTTGCCAACGTTGTAGCACACCCGGCCAGGGAAAGGAAAAGAGCAGGAATACGGCAAGAAACGATGGGACTCAGGAAGGCACAGGTAATGATGGCCTATTCTGCAGTTAGCACTAGTATCAACTAATTCCCACTGATGGAAACCATTTAAAATATTACGGGCTGAAAGGGAAAGTCGTGCTATTCTGTTAGATGACACTGGAGGCGAATCGTCCGCGCCGTAAGACGGGACACCAAGTAGGAATAAACGGGACAAACACAAGTTTTGAAGTCTTGTGTTCTATGTGTGAGCGTTAAGGCTTTTTTCTTGAGTAATATACACTCTGTAATCAGGGGAACCTGTGAAACACCCTTGAACTGGGAAAAACAAAACTCTGTCGGGACATCCTATGGAAGATAGGAGCATGAATGACTAAAGGAAAAGCTTGACAATTACTCTGCGGAAGAAGTGTCCCTCGGTCATAAAATGGTTCAAAACCTACCCACGGACAGTCGACTAGGCAGGATAAAATCGCTCCGTGGAAATATTTAGGACCATTAAAAACAGTATGCACCAACGACCGAATGTACGAATGTTCGAACGCAGTGACTGTCCTAGTGGACTACCGGAGCAGTCAGTGCGACCGTATGACGTCTTACACTGTAGAAGAATAAGAAGAAGTTTGACCCACGAAATTGTCTCTCCACTTAAGGAAACCTCACAACAAAGGTTAAACATTATTACAGGCCATCAAAAGGCAATTAACTGTTGGCTGAAGGAACAATACGTAACCACTTGATGGTTTACTCATCTACACAAATAAAGTTCACAACAATGTACTGACACCCATTCACGGGGGTCTACAAGGCAATGAGGTAGCTGACTAATTAGCACGAACTCAGATATTATGCTACTTGTGACTGCGACTATAATACTCCCCCTCCGAAAAAGAAACTGGCCGAATATCTGCTCGCTTCGCTGCAAATGCCGTCCAAAGACGATAGTAACATGCGTTCTGTGCCACCTAAATGTCTCTCTTCTTTCCGCCGCCCACCCCGCACTCTCTTCCTTTTCCGCTTTGCTCCTCACACGGCGAACCCGGGCGAGCCCTGCCCAAGCCTGTCCAAATATCTGGTGTTCCACCGCGGGTGCGCCGTCTATTGGAACCTTGCGATTTTCGAAAGGCTGCCACAAAATCTAGGCTCGAACTCAAGCTTTTCGTTCATTTTTAGCGAAATTGCTGTTTGAAACAAATATTTTTTGATACCAAAAAAGTAAATATCACAGCTATCTTCGATGTAAATTACACTGCGATTACTAGTTATGCGCTTATGTTTTGTTTGAAGTGTGCCTAATGTTTTCTTTTTTGCTCTAGAATGTTGACAAGTATAAATTTTGGTACCACATTTGGCTGTTTCGAAAGACATTGCTTATAAAAACGTTCCTTTTCAGAATTATTTTAACTTTTCGATAGATGACCGACTCAAGGGAAGATTGGATGGCAGACCATCAACATATTGATGTTAAAGTAGCCGAACAAGAATATCGTCTTTAAACTGTTGAGAACATCTCTTCATTCTACCATTAGGGACACAATCTCTCAATGCAATGCAATGGCTAAAGTCCCAGAATAACAAAACCTATATATATATATATATATATATATACCACCAAATACATATGACTGCGACTTTTTAGGTAAAAACTGCACTGAATGTACTGATACATCCACCATCTGCCAAAAGAGGTGGTGAAGTCGAAAAATATGGTCGGAGGAACAAGTCAAACAACGTAATGCGCAACTCTTTCACCAACTTTTGTTATACAATCTATTCAATGGGGTTTATCTGCGCTATGATTAGCATCAAAATATTCGTCAATTCAATTTATCCTGAAGAACGAACCGAAATCACATGCTCAGCCATTCCGATGTATTCGTTTCTTTCTTCGTAATATGCTCACTGCAGAATTTTAGTTCAAAAACGGTAATGCACATCATAGCGAAAATGTCTGCCTTAAGAGTATACATGCCTTTCTAATCGGCGGTGTGATAGAACTTACACCAAAGCATATGAACTTGCACCGAATCTGGCGGTGAACGAAAATGCCCCAACGGCGTAGAAACAATAGGCGGATGGTAGCCTTGCAGAATTACTATTCGGTGTGCAAAAGCTGTTAATCATTCTTCAATGCACATAACATGGTTCACTTTCATTGTACTTCTAAGGGCATTTTATGTATTCTGGTGTAAACTAAACGTAAAATGACCAAAGCTGCTTTACGCATTCTACGCCCTTTTAGTTGAGGTGTCATTGCGACAACTTCAACAACTTTCCCTCTTAGTGTACTCCCCGGACCGCTTTCTTCTAGCTCAAAAAAGTGAGAGAAACAGTGTACCTGCTGTTTAAGAATTACGGGACAAATGCCATGTACCAGTGCCTGTCCGGACGAATCTTATACGGAACATCTGGTTGGTGGAATGTAACCTTTAAATGGCTACCACCTGGGGAGCGGGAATTGTGAGTACTGTACCGTAATCTTGTTTTCCTATTTTTTAATTGTTCAAGTGGTAATTGTAGAAACACTGAGAACTACGCTCTTGTTTTCACTACAGAGAATGTTACAACACTCGAGTGAACATAACCGCGACTGAGGAAGTGAAGCCCATGCCTGGAAACTACAGAAACCTTTTGATCTTTTTTGTCGTGCCTTGTAAGTATTGTAAGTCTATACTATCCGTCAGTTTTATTGTATTCATTTGATTACAACACGTGCCGCCAGGTAAAAAACGGGCTTGAGCCAAACAATTAAATATTTGAGGTTGAGGTGGCATTTAGACACAGAAAAACCAAATTAAGCTAGTTCCTTTCAACGAAAAACAAGCTGTTCTTGCTTCACAATGTTTTTTAAACGGCCGCACATAATTTCGTAAGCCATTCGAGCAGTCAGGGGAATGTTTTGACATAGAAATTACTCTCTGTATCAGAAAAGGTTACTCAACCGCTGTTGCACAGCTAAGCTCATGGTTTTGCCTTACTAAGGTGGCTCAGTTTGGAATGTAGGTGCGTGTCCAAGGCTAGAACCACTATGTTGCCATAGAGGTTGAGAGAAGAATTTACAATTGATGGCAAGATGACACATGTCTCTTTCATAAAAAAATTTTAGAACCTGCGGGATCTTACGCTTGTGTAGATATTTTGTCGCTGAAAATGTAGTTGGAAGACTAGTTTAACTGGTATTTTCTGTCCTGCGTTCATGTTGCAACTTTAAATCAATTTGTTTTACGTAATTGTTTTCTTTTAATAACTTTGTTGATTGTTGCAAACGTGCAGATTGTCAGTACGTGTCTTTGCCTGCCTGATTGCCTGCCTCCCCATTTGTCCCTCCAACTTCCACTTCCTTTAATAAACCTTCCTTCCAGTTCATCCGCGAGCCCTTGCGTATGATTGAACGCATGGGCTTTGAGTTCATGTCTCTGGTTGCGCGTGCCGCAATACAAAGATCTGTCGCAATATAAACGCGCACTTCGCACCTACCCATATACAAATGTGCAGTGGCGTATATATGTACAGCTATAATAATAATAATAATAAGCCTTTATTCCCATTACGTACATAACGCATACATGACGCTGGAGGCCCGCGGAAAAAGCTGTGATAAAGGCAGCTTGACAAGGCCGCAGGCCCCCGCATTAGCAGTTTTAGGCAGTGGTCAATAAAATCACAAAATTGAACATAACAGCTATAAACGATATAAAACGCCCTCCAATGGAAATTGGGCGCACATAAAGCGAAGCAACACAATCAAATTTTCCGGTATGGCATTAGAAAACTCGGGAATACAAACCAAATGTTCCGAAACATGACACACATTTACATAACATCATATCAAACTGTTCACAACAAATTATGCCGATAACAAAGCTAGGTGCACACATGTTTCCTTAAAAAGACACTTTCATTCTGACGACAGTAATATAGTTAACAGTTGTGCAGCAAGACATGCATGCATATAGTAGCAAAAAGATAGGGTTGCTGGGACGGTTTTTCTGTTTTTGTTTTTGAGTTTCCAAAGTACTCGCGAAGTTTCCTGAAAGTAATCTTTTCGGGTTCGGTGCTTCCCTGAAGCAGTCTATTAAGCACTTTTGGCAGCCGGTTTTTTAACATTTGTAGTCCCTATGTTGTCCTACATCTGTCAACTTTCCGTGTCTAGAAATGTAGCGTGCTGTTCTAGCTAAAAAGCTGGAACAGACCTTGATGGTTTTGTAATGCCAAAAAATATATTTTGTGCACACACTCTCCTCAGTAACATAACGAGGACACCTTGCAATAGTAGGTGAGTCAACGAAAACGGGATGCTGATCGCTCGCAATCAAAAAAATACTGGCATGCCTCTCCTCTGTGACCACATACTAGTGAAAGTGGGCTTCCGAGCAGTACATAAGTAATAGGGGCCATAAATTGTAGTCGCCTTCGCAATTGCGACACATACTTGCGTGTTTTTTGTTCTTCTGTAACCACATATGAAAAAAATTCACCATCTTCCCGTAAGGGAACCCTGAGTAGTATGCGAAGCAGTCATGGGGTCGACTCAAGTTCCCATTAGTTTTCAGTTCTATCGCGGCGTTGCGGGAGGAAAATGAGGGCAGCGGAGCGCGGGCGCGCGTCAATTATACCGCGGGGCTGCAGTGACACGCCCCCCGCGGAGTATGAAGCGGCTACCGTCGCGTCTCTAACCCTAAGCTGTTTCGCATTATCGCGCGCGGAGCCGCAGGTGTTGCCATTCGCTGCACAATCCCGGAGAGGAGAGGAGCTTCGGAGAGGAGAGGAGGAAAGCCAGAGAGGAGAGAAGCGGCGGAGAGGAGAGGAGGAATGCCTCGCATACTACTTAGAGTTCTCCTACGGGAAGATGACGACGGTGGTTGAAGGCGAAGCTATCTTGTGATGGATTCTTTGGTTGGCGAATCCGTAGGGGCATCGTGTCACAATCATCATCAGCGGAGCCTGGCCAGGCATGCGCAGTGGGGGTGTGGCAATGGCGCCCACACAACGGCGGAGGGAACAGGCTCCTTCGCATCTAAAAGGGGAGTGCTGGCTTAGCAAACTGTCGTAAATTTACCCCCGCCTTGCTGCTCAAGGCTATAGCGTTTGTGCGGCTCAGTCAAGTTGCAACGGCTCAATCCAGGGCATGGCGTCTGTTTGTAGGACGGTAATAATAACAAAAACGCCTATGCGTCTCTATTTCCGCCATAAAAAGGTATTCCGGTAACCTCAATTATTCTAAAACCTATAAATACGGTGCGCATCAGACCTTATGAGTAGTTACCAAGTAAAAAAGAGCAATTTTTACTCTTTGAATTAGTAAACACACGCATTCCACACGACAGAATTAGAGAGCCCGAGTGCCGTATCCAGCCGAGTACCATAAATATCCGTAGAGGCGTCCAGCTTGCAAAGGAGATACATAGGATCGTGCTCCTTGTTTACTTCGAACGTTAATGCTGCTCACAAAAAAGTGTGTTCAGGCGGAACGGCGAGGCGCAGGTTGGCGACGGACGTTGGAAATACACGCAGATGACTTGTGTCTTGTAACGCGGCGATTAAGGTTTCATTCATCCCTGTGGAATTAAGGCCAGCGTGGACTCGCAGGCGCCTGCCATTCAGAGTAGCGCCCGGTGGCAAAAAACTGGGTTTTTTCATGTGTTCAGCCGTCCGCTCGCCCTGATAAAGGAGATAAACACACAACTACGCAAACCCTGTATTCAAAATTTCGCTTTGCTATCCTAGTGACATACACAACTGAGACAAGGAACCCTTTATAATAAAGTGTCGAGAGAAGTTGCCTTGAGTATATAATTAAGCTGTTGCCAGTATATTGAGTTCCTTACGTCTGCTTGTGACAAAATCCTTCACCAAATCACGGCCATATTTCGGTAAGGCCACTTTGGGGCGCTGTCGTAGTAGACACCTTATTAAATTGCTGGTTTCTTCGCAAGCCGTGGTCATTACTATGCGTATCCACGCAAGCCAGGCGTGTATATACACAATGCTGCACGTTTGGCGTAGGAAAAAGCTTCAGGAATTATATAAGCTCTGAACAGCGTCGGCAGAGCCAATTCGTTTCCCACACAGACGCTCTAGCGGACGGAGGCTACACTGAATTGCTTCTGTGATATCGAAAAATTTCATTTTATATTGGCTACAGTACCACTAAGTCAAATTGAGTACGACTGGCATGACGAAATATCATTATTCATGGAGCACTCTCCCGCGCACTCAACGACCTTGCAAACTTTCTCGGCTATCTCGAGAGAACTGTCGTTGGGAGCGTGTTTCTGTTATGCTTTTGCTGAGTTTCTGCGCTATAGGCATACATTGGTACCGCCAGTCTTTTTTTTTCTCCTGTACAAATTGCAACGGCCGATTTAGAGGAAATGGAACACCAACATGACATCTGCTGGCGCCTTCGCCAGCCCCGCGTGTGCCAAAAAGGCACTTCGTCTTTCGCGATGTCTAACTGCATAACCTACCTGACTAGGATAACAATGAAAGTATTAGTGCTTCTCTTTGGAACGAATCGTGGGATCCATGTATAACATAGGAGGAAAGACCAAAGGCTTCTGGTGCCCTCTTTTCAACTCTCGCTGGGAACGTCGGCGCAGTCGACGCAGTCAAGTCTAAATGCGTAGCCCGTCTGCGACTGTCTTGTACTCCAATGCGAATTCTTCAGGTTTTTTCGCTGCGATCTAAAAATAGTGTCTTGCAGGCTTCCGCTTCTTTCTGAAGCTCTGGCAATTAGTAATTTGATTGTCGTTGTCAGGTTCCTTATTCCTCACATGGTTTTCTGCAGTGTATTGTTTTATTTAGAATGAATTGCCGACTTCGTGGCGCGGCCATATTCCTTGCATATCTTCAAAAACTTATTGACCCCGCTTATCTGTTTCGTGCATTCGTTGTATGTAGGTCGATAGTGTGTGCGCATCATCTTTGTTTTTCAACATTCCCAGTGGAAAATTGACGACCCCATGCTCGAGACATTCGCCATACGCAACTAATGCCACTGTCATGGGATTCCATAAGCTGTTTATCTTTCTCGCGGTCATATCGGCGAACTCTTCAAATTCACACGAATGTAATGTACCTTCGGCTTGAACTTCAAAGGTCTCCAACGAAGGGGACACATTCTCATGTTCTCTCTCAGGAAATAAATCTTAGAGGCGACTGTTCAGGAAACAAGACAGGTGCAGCAAGGGTTTTGAAATCAGGTGTGCCGTAGCATAGTTCCGTAAATGCAAGAAACTGTTTGAAGATTTTTCGGAGAATACAATTTCTCAACGATCTCGCACTGTTCGGTAGTTTCAGGTTTCGTGTGTTTCAATCGGTAGTATAATCGGATCATTATATGCGTGATTTCGTCGTTACAGTCAATGTTGGCAGCGAATTTGTGGTCTTAGTGTTCGATGTCAATAAATGGTTCGATCGCATCATTCAACAATCTCAATCCATCTTCACTTTTAAGTGGCTGGTGGAGAAAGCTGGTTAATACCCCGCAAACATCAGTGATCGTTGATCAGGGATCGTGATCAGTGAGCAGTGATCAGTGATCAGTGATCGTCACTCCGCTGCGTGCCCGAGTGACGCTGCACTCGGCAGTGCGCTGCATTCCGGCAGCTGCGCTGCGCGCTGCGCTGCCGGAGTGCCGCGCTCCGGCCGGTCTCTCAGTCGACGGTCGTCCGCACTAAGCCTTCTCTCTCTCTCTCTCTCTCTCTCTCTCTCTTTCTCTCTCTCTCTCTCTCTCTCTCTCTCTCTCTCTCTCGCATTACTCGACGATTGCTCACGCAATTCCAGTAATCGACCCAACGGAAACGCACAATGAAAGCCCCTTCAGCGTGGCATCACACCAGGGTTCCTGCGAGGGGATGTGGGCGCAATTTTATGTTTGGATATTTAGTTCGTGGAGGCAAATGGTAAACTGAGAAATACACGGTTAAGGTTGTACATCTTGCATTGATCGGTGAGCTATAGCATGCACTTCAACATTCACAAAATCGGGACCTGGACCCACGGGCCATCTTCGGAGGTGAGGGAGTATCGTCGTCTCATTTGGCAATCACGTCGGTCGGCTTTCGGTAGCACCAGTATGGCTCTTTTCATCACAGTGGTCGGTCGTCGGCGTCGACATGTCTTTCTCCTTCTAATAAGCCAAGGTTCAGATAAATCTGAATCGAAGAAGTGGTTTCATCTCGTGTTTCGGTACCAAAATGTAAAATAAGAGGAAGACCAAGGGGCGCGACATCCCAGTGACACGGTGGTGCTTCTGTTTACAATATGGCGATAAGAAGAAGCAGCTCGAGCTGTAGCTCCTCATTCGAATACGGACCATCGATGATTGTGATCTCATCGGTGCAGCGATGATGACACCTATAAAGTTTCTACACTATCTATTATTATGCTGTTCTCTATGAGATTCTTGAGGCGTTTATTGCGAAGAGGCCCATTAACACGTGTTATTATCACGGTGCTGTTATTTTTACTCACCACTTGCCTTCACGGCGTGGTATGAGCTAGCGAAAGTTCCGGTACAGTGTGTTGCCGCGTGTATCAACCGTAGAACCTTCGCCTTCCATTAAGGCGCACGAAAACCTACCAGTACGCCTCTGAATAAGTTTGTTGACTTTGCGGCCCTAAAAGTCTTTATCGAAAATTTGTATTGACTCACCAGTGCGCATACAAGCAGCACGAGCCACATAGAAATACCTACAAAATTATGTTGCGCTATTTTCACAAATGAATTATATGAACCTGCTCAGTAGTAATGGTCGGTATTCTATTTCTAGAAAATTCGTCCTAAAGAGAATCGCTTAATCAGTGAATAAGAAAGTTTTATTTTTTCCGTTTTTGAAAGTGAGGTTTTCACCACTCGGATGTTTTGCACAAATGAACACCTTCGGCTCTTTGTGTTTTACCCTTTCACATTTTCCTACTGTGAAAATGCTGATGGCTTATTGAAGACAATCACTTTCGCACCTGCAATATCTTCGTTCATACATCCGTTTATCACGCTCCAGGTGCGTATGAGACATCGGTATATTGTCATATCTTAAGTTCCTACACCACGGCCGCTTCCGTCATTTCACTACGTTTCCGTCCGTTAAAATATACGCAATCGTGCATGCGCCCAACATAAACTTCAGCTCATGAAAACGATTTTGCGAAATTTAGCCTAATTCTGGATAAGTGTGAATACAAGCACAACTATCGTTGAGGTGCGTCGGCACTAGCTAAAGTTTGTCGTACCAAACGCTCCACGCGGCGTCATTCTTTTGCACACAACGAAATTATGTTCTGAACTCTATGAGCTGACTTTTGGGTCAATGATATCCTTTTCTTTTGGCGCAAACACTCTCAACTACGGTGGCGTTTTCAGCTTCGTGTGTGCCTTCCGCGTCTATGAAGAGACACGAGTGAGGCAGGTCCCAGCCTTTTATGCTTCGCATAAAAAGCACCCTTGGGTGCCTGGACGGCACAGAGAAGCTCCGTGGCCTCATTAAATGCACTTTATTAACACCTCGTATGTTCTTGAGGGCGGCACCATTGCCCGAGCTGTTAATTGCATCTGGTTGCGTTCAAGATTAATAAACAACGCCAATAAATTGTCTGTGTGGAGGCAGGTTTTACAGTGCGCAGGATGTTCGGCGAGTCGGTCGCCCTAGGACAATTTTTTGCCGTTGTTACGAATCAACCCACCGCTGTGCTTCAAGCTTCGTGCAGCCCTCTTTCCCTGTGTGTGTGACGACGCAGCCTCCACTACTTGCGCCTTTCGAGTAGGCGCATCTTTGTAGGGGACTGAGGCTTGCAGCCAAGGGATCCAAACACGCCGCTACATCCCTGGGAAAGTGTAGATCGCTGGCGCCTATTTGTCCGCGTAATTCAAACTTCGGAGGTGGCAGACGAGACGTGTAGAGACACGTTTGAAGGACGAGGAGACTCCCCTTTTCTGGGCTAAGCATGCGCCACTACCACCGACCCCTTAATAACTCTGGAAAGAGTGTTCTGTGTCTGTACCATGTCGCACTCTGTGCAAAAACTAAAGGAAACGGTTGTTTGACCGTTGGCGCTTTGGGTATGAAGAAAAGCCCTTCAAAGCGCAGACATTCATTACTGTTGGAGCAGTGAATCAATGTTGTCACTCTCCTCGAGTCCTGCGCTGTAACCATGCCCCTCGGGGCATTGCTCTTGGCTACCTTCGGGTCGTCTCTGGCCATGCGCTAAACGAATTAAGGTTGCCTTCGGCTTCTCGTCATCTTCAAGGCAGCAACATTTCCTGGCCGCTCGCTTCACCACGCTGCCACACGCATGCTGGAGGCTGCAGAACTACAATCGGGTAGACCTTCCCGAATGCAACACTGTGCAACTCGTTTTGCAAACGCTCTATAGGATGTGAAATTCCCCCGATTAGTTGTTTCAACCTCGCGACAACGGTGACTTTCTAAAAGAGTGTAGTTGAATGACAGCAGAGCGTACGCAGAAGTGCGTTTATTTTTACCAGGCATCGCAAAGGCATTTTTTAAATCCCCGCAGTCATTTTGCACATTGTTGTATATTTCCTCCTATTACAGTGAACAACGCGCGCGAAATGAAGCACTTCTGTTGCGTTGAGATCACATATATTACGCCGTAGAACACACAACTCAATAGGACGTGGCTACAGCGTCAGCGGCATCTGTTTGTGCAGCGTAGCAGATAACGTTAACGCTGAATTTCCTCCTTGGAAGAACGTATACGAGAGACTCACTCTAAAACACCTTTTTTGATAAATAACAAATGGAAGGGTAACATTTTTTTTTGAAAAAATAACACTCATTAATATAAATTTAACGGTTTGCTATTTCGCAAAACAGTTTGTAGATATAATGCAGTTGATTCCCCTCTGTTTTGACGAACGATTTCTATTCCCCCTCGAGTGCGTACGCGTGAATAGTGACACTAGAATGCAATTGCCCAGGCGTGATTTTTCAGATTTCGGGTGTAAATGTTTCCACAGCAAAGGAGGCCAAGCAACAGCTGACCTGAATTCGCTCGATATTTAGGCGATGTTCCATGGCCGTTTCGCAAGCTAACGTACACTCCATCGTCAGACTTTCCTAGAACAGGTTAAAAAAGTAAGCATGAAACGCCGTTACTTTCTCCCTTTTGCAGCAAAGGGCAAGACTGGATGTTGACATTTCTTTCCGATGAGTGACAAGTACTTCTTAGTTTGAGACAGCAGCACCACTATTTTTGAGGCGAGTGATATTGCTTTCGCACTTAACCGCTTGACATAAAGAGACGGGCAAAAACTTGCTTTCCCAGAAGCTAACAAAACCTTGCCCGGACACATTTTTCTCAAAAGTAACTTTGATACACAGAACATTGAGATTGCGGATAATTACACTTTGCTCTATAACTGAAATGGTGGAGCGAAAAGTAAATAGGAAGTTTTGAGATTAATTCGTATGAAAAACGAATCAACGTTTAAGGACCAGTTTGTATTTACTCTGCTGTAGCTGGTTTTGGGTACTACGCTTGCACACAAAATTTCTTGGCAACAAGTACAGCGAATGTCTGCTCTCATAATGGACGTCCATATATCATTGTATGCCAACCTATAGAAGACTACTCTTAGCTGCCGTACATCAAGTAACCTAAGTAAAGAAACGCAAGAATTCTGGGCTCCAGCCCTGATCTCTTGATGCGTGGAAGACCCCAAAGGTCAATGTCAACAGCCACAACTCGGCATGTGTAGCTCGTGGAGCGTAACGATCAAATGCTATTCCAGAATACGTATAGAACAAATAAGAAAGTGGCCCCGGTTTGTTCTTTGCTAGACACTGCCGTTGTTTCATGCGTCTTAATGGTAAAATCGGTTTTTGATGTCAAATCTATAAAAAAGCGTATATGATAAAATTGCCCATTAAATCCTGTTTTTTGTGGGACCAGTTTTACACAATAACGTGGTTTTAAATAGTCAGATATGACAGTTGAAATACTCAGAAGATGCGAGTAGGAAATAACTGTTTAGATGTTATGAGCAACAACACTTTATGGTTAATTACTGGGCCGGCCTTCAAGACGATATTATAAAAGCAGCACAAAGAACGTGGTTCAATTACAATTTCTCAGTCGCATAATCTTCTGACACCAAAAAAGGTCAGAGCTCTTTACGGTTTGCATTCATACAAAAGGAGACCATATGTAAGCTGGAGAGAAATTTTTCATCGCATGCGAATGACAATAAATGGAATACGTATGATTAGTTGAGTACCGGAGGTATCAGGGCAATTCGAGAGGGTGCTGGTCACGTGGTAAAGTAAAACAACATGCGATTAAGGAGTTATGGGAGCTCGGTCCGGTAGGACGGTGGGCATTACTGTGGGTTATACTTTTTATTATATAGTGGTAATCCCGTTTTTTAACGTTACTTTTATGCTAACAAAAATGCGGACGTATTTTTAGTGGTGTTTTTTATGTTAGCATGCCTAACACCAACCCAAAAAAACTCGCACAAGTCACCCTTATGACAGGCGTTTTATGCCAGTTCCGCAGGTGTCATTTTCTCGCACTCTTGTTTTGTGAAAAATGAGAAGAGTTTCGTAATGGGACTGCTGAAACAGCCCGATAGAGGTCAGTGGGTGATCACATGTGCGTAACCAAGAATGTCAGGAAAATACCTGGTTATTTATTCCGTGCAAACAAAAGCTCGCTACAATGCACTGCCGTTGATGACTCAAAGAACTAACTTTCTAAATTTTAACCATGTGATATGTCTAGATAACTTTAATTCAGCTTTGCTTGCGTGAGTCGATAGCAACAGTGTATTGCCCTCAACTAGCGTGCTGGGGTAGATGCTGCGACGTTAAGCCACTTGTGAGTTCTAGTTGCCTCGTAAGGAAGTGATAAGCCAGGTGGGAATTCACGCAACCTCTTCTTAGCGATGCGTATATGAAAATGAAAATTCATACACAAAAATATTTCTACATACCCTCAACAGCTTATCTCTTATGAGTCTTGCACATTTTACAAACGAATTACCGTCGAATGGATAATTCTGGTTTCACTACACTGGTACGAATCAGGTGGCAATTCTCTTCTTTCAAGCGCAGATGGCCTTCTGATTCAACGGGAGGTTATTTTTCATAACAGCGTTGGAAGCTGTTGGGTTACCCGGGATGTTCATCGAAACAATAGCCGAGGTAAGTACTTCTTGCGCACATCGCTCATGTGGCCATAAATATGCCCTGTGGTTAAAAACGCGAACGTGCATTTCTCATTGACAATAACTATGTGAGGCAGTGAAGTTTCAAATCTTCCATGGTACTGCAAAGCATCCACCTTACTATTTTACTTTCGTTATTGTGCGCCTAATTATAATTTGTGCGCCTAATTAATATTTCGTGGGCTGCAATCAACGTTTTCCTCAAGCCACCCGCTGCGGTGGCTCAGTGGCTAAGGGGTTCTGCTGCTGAGCACAAAGACGTCGGTTCGATTCCCGGCAGCGGCGACCGCTTCTCTGATGGAGGCGAAAAGGTAAAACGAGTGTGTAAGAGATGTCTGCGCACGTTAGAGATCCCCATCTGGGCAAAATTATTCCGGATCCCTCCACTACAGCGCGCGTTATCGCCTGCGTTGAGTAGGCGCATTAAACCCTAGAATCAATGAATCAATCAATCAATCAATCAATCAATCAACCTCCCCCAAACCATTTCGCTTTTCTGGTGGGTGGTCCCTACTATAATTGTGGTGTTTTCCACATGCTAGCGCCATAATTGCATCATCTCGCACTGGTGGTCATCCATCCCATGATCCTGATTTGGAAACTGGCACCATTCATAGTGCAACCTTATTTGATGCTTGCTGATCTGCTTACTGCACTGTTGACACAGCCTGTACCTGTATCGAAGTGGATGCCATGAATTTACACTTTGCAAGGCTTGTGTCCAGACCTTTATGCGAAATAAATTGAAGCCGTTCCACTCAATCTAAAAGCTGTACGAAGTTCAGAGCAGTGATTCGTCATAATTGCCTGTACCGCCGTTATCCGCATACTGCTACCAGCCCCTACAATTCAAATTTCCCGCCTTCGCAGTGCTCGCGTGCCCCCTGCCTGAAGCTGCGCCAGCGGGAGTTCTGTGCTCTTTGCGCTTTTCTCCCCGCACGTGGCGGTGTTGTTGCACTGCTACATCTTGCGCTTACTATCCTAAAAACCAACCCAACGGGGAGCCCTTAACTAAGGGAACGCGGGCGCTGCCGGTTAAATACGTATATCTTTCCTCAAATGTACCTATAGTTTTCTTTGCGCTAAACAATGTGAAGATGTATGACAAGCGCCAGCGTTTCACTGGGTCCTAACGCTTATGACTATATTAACCTCTTGGCTTTCGAAGCCTCTGGGGTACGCCGCGAACAGGATTACTTGTATTGGATTTGACTGAATCGGCTACACTGGCCGAGGTTACCGGTTTTGCGTAGCTCCTAGAGAGCCGTGCAGCGCAAGCGCTAGGATTTGATTGGATTGGCTTGGCTTGGCTTGGCATGAATTAGATTTGGATTGGATGATAAGCGGCAGTAAGCACGATAATCAGCTAATTCTAGACAAACAGAAAAGCTAAGAATAACCAGCTGAACCTTAGTTTACGCTACGTATATCCTGGCATAGCCGCTTGGGTTTCGAAGACTCTGGGTTACGCTGCGGCGAAGGGACCGTGACAGGCTACACTGTAAAGCCGTGGCTATATGCTGGGTTCCAGCGAGCGAGCTAGAACGACAAGGCGGGCGCCTAAATTGCACTGCACTTATTATATTCTACAAACATCCAGCACAATAACGTGCTTATCTACACAGAGGGCTTCAGCAGCATAAGCATTTCAATGATTCTGGCCGTTTCGTGAAGTCCATAGTTGTGGTCTCGTGCTTGCTGCCTTGTTGAAAATGAAGTTTTCATTTAAACCAAAGAGAAGATACATAAACAGTACACACAAGGACGCGACGATGTTGTCCAGGGGTACTGTTTTACAAGACATGACGCTAGCATCGGGATTATAAAAACCACAAATACACCACACGAATAACGGTAAATGTTTTGAATTCATTTTGCAACAGCTTAAGAATAACGAATGCATCAGGGAATGTTGTGCATCATGGATAGGATACCGCAGGGGCATTGTTTATATGTTGCAATTTAGGCAAGAATCGCGTTGTCAGCAACATTTACACTGAGGCCTTTGCGCGTAATTTAAAACTATTTTCCTTTCGCTTCAACACGCTTGTATGAGTGTCGCTGGCAAATAACGTGGAGCTTCAATTGCAGACGTGTATACCTGGCTACATCGGGACGGGAAACCTCGTTGGCACTCTGTCTTAGAACAGGTGGTGATCAGTTATCCCAGGAGAGCCGTGTTGTGGGTGTGTAATGTAAACCCGCGTACACCCAACGGAAACATTATACACAAAAATTTGCGGAAAATTAAGTGCGGCGGTAAAATGCTCTCCACTGCTCGCTACTTTAGTAAAACCAGCCTGCCTGCCTCTGTTAACAAAAGGCGCCATCGTCTCTGAGGTTACCATGAATGAAGTACGAATATGAGCTTGCGGTGGGGCCAGAAAAGGTATCTTCAGTTCAGCCGAATTGTTTTAGTACCTTCAACGGTGTGAAAATACATTCGCGTTAGTGTACAGACAAAGGTCCCAAAGTGAAGAGGCTGCAACAGGACCGTTGATTAATTATTACAAAAAAATTCACAGAAAGCCACGAGAACCATACAAGTAATTAAAAACAAGTAATTTAAAGGAACGAACAAAGGTAAGGTAGCGCACTAGTAAATAAGAAAACGCAAAGAACTCCGTTTAACAAAATGTACAGCAAAACTAAGAATTACACTTTACTCTGCACAACCCTAATTAAAAAAGGTAAAAATGATAGGGCCTGATCAGTTACATAGTCTCAGGACTTGCACTGTACATACAATGTAGGTGAAAACACAGTGGGAACGGCGGACCGAACCTCGGCACGTGGCACCATCTGCCCTTTTTCTGCGTTTTGCAGATTCTATTCAGTCCTGCCAGATGGACCCAACAGCACCATTAACGGTCAAGTAACACGTCTGATGCAGATATCGACGCACCGCAACAACTTCTTCACTGGCCCTCATCATTCTGTGACGTTCCGTATGCGCAACCATCTTCTACGGAAGGGGCGTCAACCTAGCCGTGTATAAAAGACCGTCCACATCAATTCATCTTCAGTGGCCACAGCGGACGGAACCTCGGCATGTGGTCTCATAAGCCCTTCTTCTGCATTTTATAGATTGTATTCAGTCCTGCCAGATCGCCCCAACAGCAAGATTACCGGTCAAGTAACACGCGTGATGCAGATATCGACGTACCGCAACAACCTCTTCACTGGCCCTTGCCATTCTGCGACGTTCCGTATGCTCAATCGTCTTCTACGCAAGGGGTCTCAACCTACCCCTGTATAAAAGACCGTCCACATGAGTTCATCTTCAATGGGCACGGCGGACCAACCCTCGGCATGTGGCCTCATAAGCCCTTCTTCTGCGTTTTGCAGGTCAGTTACTTTGATAGGACACTCAAAAGTGACTATCTTAGTATTGTGCTCCTCACGAGTGCTTTACTATTGCATATGATGATTTTGTGTCTTGAATCTGCTTGTGTGCGGCGATGTGGAATCAAACCCCGGCCCAACTGTTGAGGAGTTATTGGATCAATTATGAGCTGATCATAATAAGTTGACCGATGAAGTAGCTGCTTTATGAAATGTCCACGCTAACGTAGGAAAGCTTTTGGAGAAAACGAGTGCGTAGTTCGCCAACATAAAACAGAGAGTTGCTCAAATCTACACTTCGGAACTTTCAGTACAAAACCTTCAGGCTAAAATAACTGAATTAGAAGATAGAAGTAGGCGATATAACCCTTTAATTTTTGGAATCAAAGAAAATCCTAGCGATACTGAAGCCACAATAAAGGAAGTTGTCTTGGCGGAAACCTTTCAAAGAAAACTCGGCGTTACGTGCAATTCAATTTGCAGAGTACATAGGCTTGGTAAACCCGGTAAGCAAAGGCTGGTCATTATGTTCTTTCAGTACTACAATGAAAAACAAAATGCTATCAAAAATCCACACAAACTCAAAGGCACAAACATTTCAGTTCAGCGCGATTACTCCCAAACTACAGTACGAAAACGAAAGCTGTTGTGGGAGAGTGCCAAAACTGAAAAACTGCAACGGATAAAAGTTTCTCTTACCAACGAAAAGCTTCGCGTTGACGATATTTTCTACACGTGGTATGAGACAAAAAACGCACAAGTTCAGTCAGCCACACAGAGTAGCTATAAAAACTCGAAACGTTCGAACGTTTCAATACCAGATACCAATTGTACAAAGAATGACTGACTTGCGACAAGTCTTGATAAAGGTTTCCCCATGTTAAACGTCAATGCCCGCAGTATCGCAAATAAAGCAGACAAGCTAGAATCAATTATTCTTGGCTACAAACCCCACGTCGTCGTCATAACAAAATCTTAGCTGCGTGCTGAAATTGATGCCCATGACGTATTTCCACCATCTTACCAGGTGTTTCGTCGGAATAGACCCACGAGAGGCGATGGCGTCGCGATTTTGGTTAAAAGTAATATACTGTCGCGACGGCGACAGAGAGATGAGAAGACACACGTCTGCACGCTACAGCGCCGTGGACCCAAACTGGGGTCCCCGCTTTATTCCACGCTCGTGCCCAGCGCGCACCGCAAGCGCCTGGTCAGCACTCGCCACTCGTGGCTCAGCCCCAGCGTCATCGTTCCTGGAGCGTGCCCGTTTGCGGCAGCAGACGACGCAAGCTGCTGGGGCGCCGCCACATAGCCCCCCCCTTTTCAGACGGAGAGTCGGCAAAACGGACAGTCTTTGCGCTGAGATGTTCACGGTTGGGGCTGCGAACGGAGGGGAGAGTGGTGGTGTTCAGGGTGGAGTGGTGGATGGTGGTGTCGAAGGCAGGCGGTTCGGCCTCGGTGAAAGCGGGCTTGAGGCGATCGATGGAAACGACAGTGTCGCGGCCGTTAACGCAAACTGTAAACGTCTTTTCGCCGCGTGAAATGACGAGATGAGGGCCGGTGTAGGGCGGTTGAAGTGGCCGGCGGGCACTGTCAACACGGATGAAAACGTATTGGCTGACAGAAAGACTTGGGTGAATAAAAGGGGGTTTTGTGGAACACGGCCGTGGCGGTTGGGGACGGATATAGCTGAAAAACCGGGTTAAATCCTTTACGTAGGATGGGCCAGGAGAGGAAGGGTTGTCTTGAGGCTGTGGAGGGACCAGGAAGTCTGCCGGTAATCGCAAAGACGTGCCGTAGACCATTTGGGATGCGGCACAACCAAGATCATCTTTGATGACAGTGCGCAATCCTAGCAGCACAAGAGGAAGGTGATCTGCCCACTGCTCAGGTGATTCGTGAGCCATCAGCGAGGCCTTGAGCTGACGATGAAACCTCTCGACCATGCCGTTGGCTTGAGGATGATAGGCCGTTGTTTTTAGGTGAGTAACACCGAGTAGGCATGTCAAGCGGCGAAATAGTGCGGACTCAAATTGGCGGCCACGGTCTGTGATAATCTCCGACGGCACGCCAAAACGGGCGATCCACGTCGACATAAGCGTGGAAGCAACAGTCTCAGCCGTAATATCGCCGATTGGAGAAGCCTCCGGCCAGCGGGTAAAACGGTCGATCACTGTCAAGATGTAGCGGCAGCCCTTAGATGGTGGTAGTGGGCCAACAAGGTCCACGTGAATTGTGGAGAACCTTGAGTCCGGTAGTGGGAAAGTAGCCAGAGGCGATGTGGTATGCCGAGAGACCTTGCATTGTTGGCAGGCGAGGCAGGAACGGGCCCAGGCGCGTACGTCAGTATTCATGCCCGGCCAGACGTATCTCTCGGCAATCAAGCGCCGTGAGGCACGAACTCCAGGATGAGAGAGACGGTGAATAGAGTTGAAGGCAATGCGCCTGAGAGACGCAGGAAGGTACGGCCGTCTGCGGCCTGAGACCGGGTCAATGTCGCAAACGATGCTGATTCCCGAATCAGGGCATAGAATGTCCTCGAGTTGCAGAGAGGAGCTGTTTGAAGAACGTAGAGTTCGGAGCTCCTCGTCATCGCTTTGGGCTTGGGCCAACTCCTGAGAACTGAAACCGGAGCGCTGTATGGCGGAAATACGGCTAAGGGCGTCGGCTGGAATGTTGTTAACTCCCTTGACATGCCGAATGTCCGTCGTAAACTCTGCAAGATAAGCCAAATGTCGCGTCTCTCGGGGAGAATATGTAGTCTTCGATGACTTGAAGGCGTTCGTAAGAGGCTTGTGATCGGTGAAGATCACGAAGCTGCGGCCTTCGAGGAAAAAGCGGAAATGCTTCACAGCGAGGTATGCCGCCAGGAGTTCCCGTCCGAAAGTGCTGTACCGTTGCTCAGTGGGAGAAAGCTTCTTCGAAAAGAAACCGAGCGGGTGCCAGCTGCCGCGGATGTGCTGCTGAAGTACACCTCCAATCGCACAGTGGGAAGCATCTACCATCAGGCTTGTGGGAGCGTTGTGGCGCGGGTGCACGAGGAGGGTAGAAGAGGCCAGGCGCTCCTTGATGGTAGTGAATGCGCGATCAGCGGCTTCAGACCATTCAAGACTGCACTCGGGAGACTTGGGAGTTTGAAGGAAAGTTTCGAGAGGTTGAACAATGGCCGCACATTCCGGGATGAACCGTCGGTAATAATTCACCAGCCCTAGGAAACGGCGCAGTTGGCGCAAGGACTCAGGTCGGGGAAAGTCGATTATGGCCTTCACTTTGTCTGGCAGAGGGCGAATTCCATTGCAGTCTACGAAATGACCGAGAAACTCCAACGACGGCAACCCGAACGCACACTTGTCGCTATTAAGGATGAGGCCATGCTCTGCTAGGCGTTCGAAAACTATCCGCAGATGGTGCAGGTGCTCAGATAGCGATGAACTGGCGACAAGAACGTCATCTATGTAGGCGAAAACAAAAGGTAGACCACGGAGGACGACGTCTATGAAGCGCTGAAAAGTCTGAGCTGCGTTGCGTAACCCGAAAGGCATCCGAGTGAATTCGAAGAGGCCAAACGGTGTAATGATGGCAGTTTTCTTGACGTCATCCGGGGCTACGGGGATTTGGTGGTAGGCTTTTTGGAGGTCAAGCTTTGAAAAGATGGTACATCCACTGAGGTTATTGGTGAAGTCCTGTATGTTAGGTAGTGGGTACCTGTCGGGTACAGTGGCCACGTTCAAGGAGCGGTAATCACCACAGGGTCGCCAGTCTCCTGATTTCTTCGGGACCATGTGTAACGACGAGGACCAGTTGCTCGATGACGGGCGAGCAATGCCGATTTCAACCATGTGGTGAAATTCCTGTTCCGCGATTTTATGTTTCTCTGGAGCCAGTCGACGCGCCACGGCGTGCGTAGGTGGACCGGTGGTGATGATCTGATGAACGACGTCGTGCTTCACTGGCTTTGTCCAGTCTGGAGGGGCAGTCAGGGAAGGAAACTCGTTCAGCAATTCCCGGTACGGAGAAGGTAGGTCGCAAAGAAGCGTGAATGCGAACGGATGGACTGGAGACGATTTGCCGATGACAGAAAGGCCGGTTGTGGCGTCCAGGATTCTTTTTCGGGCCATGTCAACCAGGAGGCCGAAGTGCGAAAGGAAATCGGCTCCTAGAATGGCGTGACTCACGTTGGCCACGAGGAAAATCCAGCGGAACGCACGGCGTAGGCCGATGTTTACCATCAGGGATTTTTTTCGGTACACGGGAATGCTGGACTTGTTAATAGCTTGGAGATGGCACAGTGGTGCTTGAGTGCGGTCACAGGAATTAGCGGGGAGCACACTCACTTCAGCACCAGTGTCAACTAGGAAACGCTGACCACTGGTTGCATCTGTGATGTAGAAAAGGCGACTATCGCTGGCTTGGGAATCGGTCGCCGCCGTTAACGATCCCTCGTCCCGTTTCCCGGCCAGCCGCAAGGACGGGTGCAACGTTGCGCCGCTGCACCGAAGCGGCGATGGTACCAGCACAATGAATCAGGGTGTTGAGGTGGCTGGCGCGTTGTGCCTTCCTGGCGAAATACTTGCGGAGACGGGGTACGGCGAGAAGGGAAAAACCGGCGAGCTCGAGGGTTGCGAGGCGGCGGCGAGCTGTAACCAGCAGAGGCGACAAGCTCCTCCAAGTTTTGAATGCGCTCTCGGAGAGCGGCGAGGTCGTCGGATAGCGGTGAGGGCAAAGGAGTAGCAGGCGCCGCCACGGTGGTATGGTCGGAAGATTGAGCGGATGCCACCGTGGACAAAGGCGGATGCAACGTGGCGACTTCCATTATCTTGTCAGCATGCGCGGCCAACGCGGATAAGGGAAGGTCAGAAGCAGTCGCGAGGATCATCTGCACAGAAGAGGGGAGCCGTCGCAGGAAAAGTTCCTTCAACAAACGGGAGTCCGTGGCAGAAGGTGCGTCGCCGAGCAGGGTTTGCAGCTCGTGAAGGAGCTGCGAAGGTCGACGGTCACCCAACTCCTCTGCAGAAAGCAGCCCCTGGAAACGCTGCCGTTCCGAAGGGCTCGTGCGGCTCAAGATGGCAGCCTTCAATGTGTCGTAAGGGTTCGTGGTAGGCGGGTTGGCAAGGATGTCACGAACCTCAACCGCGATCTCAATAGGCAGTGACTGTTGTAGATGGTTGAAGCGGGTCTCTTGCGACGTGATGTGACTCACTCGGAAGCTTGCCTCGGCCTGAAGGAACCACACGTCGGGGTGCTTAGCGCTGAAGGGGGGCAAACGGCAAGCGACGGCGGAGATGCCAGGTGAAGAGGCAGCGGAGGACACAGAAGGACCGCTGGCGTCGCGGGGAGGGTCCATTCTGAGTACGTGGCTCCGCTGCAACGTCCGGGTCACCAATGTCGCGACGGCGACAGAGAGATGAGAAGACACACGTCTGCACGCTACAGCGCCGTGGACCCAAACTGGGGTCCCCGCTTTATTCCACGCTCGTGCCCAGCGCGCACCGCAAACGCCTGGTCAGCACTCGCCACTCGTGGCTCAGCCCCAGCGTCATCGTTCCTGGAGCGTGCCCGTTTGCGGCAGCAGACGACGCAAGCTGCTGGGGCGCCGCCACAATACCAACTGAGCTTGTCCGTCAGATCGACGATCACGAAAGCATCGCTTTGAAGCTTTCCTGCTGGGAGTGGTCTTTGTTACTTTGTGCAGTGTATTGAGCACCGGACTCTCCGGCTAAATTTTTGAGTGACAGTCATGATCATATTAACACGTTTAACTGGAACAGTAAGATCATTATAGTTGATGATAATTATCTCCGTAGGGTTAACTGGAATAATCCCCATCCTGCGTGTGGTTGACCTGCCCAGCATTTATACGACGTTATGTTTTGTCGTGGCATGGTACAGATTGTCACTGATCCAACACGAATTGATGTTACGTCATCGTCCGTGCTTGATCTAATTTTTATTAGCCGCTCAATTGAACATTATGCTGCATCTGTTATTTCTGGATCGTCTGACCACAAAATGGCGTTTTTATTGCGATCTGTGTGTTATGCGTCCTTTTTCCGTTTCTAGAAAGATGTGTGTAAAGGATTTCTCGCTTGCAAGGGACGAACGTGTGCTCGATTACCTCGACGTATGCCTTAGCGATTTCAATAGTACCACCGTCACAAAATTATGAAACCGATTCAAGGAAATATGTGCGTATTGCTTTCGTAACTTTATTCCGAACTAAGTACACAAAAACTATCCAATTAACACTGTGGCTTACACGTGACGTCATACACCTTAAAAGGAAGGTAAAATGAATGACGAGACGCGTGCCCCCCTGGAAGCCATACAGGAGGCCCAAACTGCCCTAAACGAAACCCTGAAACAGGCAAAACGTTGTTATTTCCAAAAAGCTCTCCCTAATTTTGTTCGTAAAGCCCCACGAACCTTTTGGGGCTTCCTAAGGGAGCAAAAGAAAGTGATCAACCAAATAAAGCGTGGTGACATGCTTTTGACTGGTAAAAACACATCGCTGATGATTTCAATGACTGTTTTCAGAGTGTCTTTTCCGATGTACCGAATTCTGTGCACCGCCCGATTACGGCGCGGTCTTCGCCCCGGAATCTGATTTTATATCTCCGCATGGCGTCCTTTCTATGCTTCTTCACTTAAAAACTAAATCCTCGGCTGGGCCTGACGGCGTACCAAATATTGTTTTGCACCGATATGCTTAAATGATCTAACAATATCTTGTTATTTTGCTTGCATCCGTTGCTCCGGCTACACTACCTTCAGACTGGCTTACGGCGTGTGTTTTGCCTCTGTTCAAAAAGGTGATATTGCACTAGTACCTAACTATCGTTCCGTCTTGATAACTTCGTCCTGCTGTAAACTACTTGACCATATTATAGCTACTTACATCACCAATTTCCTGAACATCAACGGTTTACTTCACCCCTGTCCGCATGGTTTCCGGAAAGGCCTCTCTACCGTGACGCAACTAACTACAGTTATCCACAGCTTCGCAACTGTTCTTGATAAAGCAGGCCAGGTGGACGCAATTTCTTTAGACTTCTGGATAGCATGTTATCTTGGTAATCATGGCAAACTAATTCACAAGCTAGAGACAATTGATATTCTTGAATTTATGATAAGCTGGGTTTTTTCAGATTTAACTAAACGTACTCAGTTTGTTAGTATTGATTTGATAACTTCTACTCGACCACCAGTAACTTCTGGTGTTCTTCAGGGTGGTGTGTTGGGGCCTCTTTTGTTTTTAGTTTACATAAATGATATTGCTGCCGTAGTAGCAGACAAAGTTCGAATTAAAAAGTTTGCCGATGATTATGTGTTGCTTAGTGAAATTACTTGCAAAGAAGGTCAAGAGCAACCTAATTGTAACCTTCGTAATATACCGCGAACCATGTATGGGTTTGTTCATTTATTATTTCCTTTCGCGGCCTGACCACGCCCGGGTCTGTTATCTGTGTCCCCAGCGAAGAGCGTCAACCATTTTTTATTTTTATGCCGCTCGGGCTATCTCATTCAGATAAGCAGACTCTTTCGCCCTAACGTCACCAGCCCAAACTAATCTTCTTTGATCTACAATGTTGTGGATGTAAATCGGTGGTTGCAGGAACACTCGCGCCGAAAGATAAAATCCTCCTGCAGAGCAGACGCCGCGGCATTCCAATCGTCGACGCCCGCCTTCGCACGTCACTTTGTTGATTGCTGCTTTGCTGCCTGTTTATTCTTTGAGTTGTTAGGAGAGCACAAAGTCGCTCCAATAAAATTGTTTTCCTTGAAGACAACTGCGTCGCCTGTGGCTTCCTGACATCTGGAGGAGGTGCTGGGTACGCACCCTTTATGCTTCCTGCAATCTCTGGAAGCCACCAAGCCTGGCCAACAAGAGCCAGCCGCCGCCTCCAAGGTTTACCACCCGACCTCGGTCTACTACCCTATAAATTGAAAAAGGGAGACGTCGAAACCAGCACCATGGTCAACCAAGCCAATTCTCCTGTCGTTCTGCAGCAATCTCGGGAGCCCCCATCATTCCGAGAATCCCCTAGTGAACACCCGAAAGAGTGGCTGGATAAGCTGGAGTGCGTCCGATGTTTCAACCGATGGGATGGTGAACAAACCCTGAGGCAAGCGTTTATATACTTCGGAGACTCGGCCCAAGCCTGGTTTGAAAAGCTCGCTAACATCATGGAGCATGTTGAAAGCGGAATTTTTGAAAACATTCACGACTGTATGCGGTAAGAACGAGCTGAGCTGTTGTTTCAGACGCCAATACAACACCATAACGAAGGTTTTGTAGTGTTCGTTGAGAAGATGAAGATGCTGTTCCGACCAGCTGACCCTGAAATGGCAGAAGATAAGAAGGTGCGCTTTCTGATGCAGGGAGTTGAACAAAAGCTCTTCGCTGGACTCATTCGCAACTCCTCCCAAAACCGTTGCTGAGTTCGTGACCGAGGCTTCGATGATCGAGAGAACCATCGACTTGCGTTCGAGGCAATACGATCTACCAGTCAACGCGTTTTTGCTGAACCCCGTCAGCGGCCCTGGATTCGCAACGGAAGACTTACGGGAAACTATCCGCGCCATCGTTAGCGAAGAAGTGAGGAAGCTTTTCCCAACCACGCCACAACCCCAAGTCGCCTCCCTGACCGACGTGATCCGAGAAGTCCGACTCGCACTGGGGACATCTACGCCGTTGGAAGCACCCCGCGAACCACAAGCGATGACCTGCTCCGCGGCTGTTCGTCGAACCCGACCTGCTCGAACCCGTCGTCAAGAATCCCCGCCGTACCGCCTTCCACTATCGCCCGCCGACCCCCTGAAGCCCAAAACTAGACGCCGAGGAAGGCGGACGTATGGCGAACCCGCGTTAATCTTCCGCTGTGCTACCACTGCGGAGAGGCCAACCACATCTATCGTCGCTGTCCCTACAAGAGGCTCGGCTTGCAAGAGTTCTCCGCCAATGCCTTCCGCCGCCGACCCGGCCAGCCCCCTACTGAGATCGAAGAATACCTCTTCAACACCAACAGAGGACCAGCCCGCTTTAACGGTTCACAGTCGCCCTACCCGTACTAGTCACCGAACCGCCGTAGCACTGCTGAATTCTCACGTGGAAGGTCCCACAGCCCACGCGGGGGAAACAAAAAGCAGCAACTTCTGGAGGTAAAGTTGCACGACCGCTGAAAAATTAAAACCGTACAACGACGCAGCGACTCGCTCAAGACCATGCCGCCAGCCCGACGACCGGTATAACCCTGACGTGACTCCCGAACACGACGACAGCAAAACGGCGCGAAGCGTACCCGACATGGCCATACCTGCTGCTGCGAATACGACTAAGACGACGACGCATAGTGGCCGATCGTCAACAGGTACAACCAGAGATACGACTCCGCGACGCACCCGGAACTCGAGGAAGGCGGCGTCCGACCTTCAGCTGTCCATCGACGGCTTTGATGTAGTCGCCCTCAGAGGCACGGGAGCCGACTACTCAGTAATGAGCAGATCATTCACGTCTAAGCTGAAGAAAGTTACGACCAGGTGGGATGGTCCGCACATACGCACAGCAGGAGGCCACCGCACATACGCACAGCAGGAGGCCACCTCGTGACACCATGTGGAACGTGCACATCGCGCGTCACCATATACGGCACAACGTACCCTGCGGCGTTCGTCATTTTGCCTAACTGCTCCGGCGACGTAATTCTTTGAATGGACTTTTTGACAGACAACGGTGCAATTATTGACCTACACAAAAAGTCGGTAACTTTTCCTCCGATCACTCCATGAAACCGGAACTGAACCCCGAACACTGCTGCCGTAACGATAGCCGATGATCATGTCACCGTGCCACCCCGCGCAAGCTTGATGATTACCGTCTATTGTGAAGATGCTGCTCCTGACGTCGACGCTCTTGTAGAGAGTGACCAAAGGTTGCGTCTCGACCGCAGTGTCTTTATCGCAAGAAGTATTGCACGATTTAAGCAACGCCAATTCCACGTTTTGGTCGCTAATTTCACCGACAAGTACCAGAATTTAAACAAGGGCTCCTAAACTGCGTACCTCGAAGAAATGCAAGAAGCAAGTGACGTGACGGCGGTTGCCGATATTGAACGCGAACCTGAAGATACCTTCAAGCTTCCGAATAACTTTGACGTGAATCCGGCATTACCGCAAGCAGGACGTTACAAATAAATGGCTTTTGCTGCGTCGCTACAGGGAGTGTTTTTCGTCGAACTGCAAAACTACGTCAGACACCCCTAGCGAAGCATCAAATAATAACCGAAGAAGGAGCTCGACATACCAGACAGTCACCGTACCGCGTCTCTTCACACGGGCGGGAAGCCATCCGGACTCAAGTCGACGACATGCTCACCGGCGACATTATACAGCCATGGAAAAGCCCCTGGATGGCGCTGGTCGGGTCGTGCTGGTGAAGAAAAGAGACGGCACATTAAGGTTCTGCGTTGACTACCGGCGACTAAACAAAATCGCCAAAAAGGACGTGTATCCTCTGCCACGAGTCGACGAAGCCCTTCACCACCTCTGTCATGCGAAGTACTTCTCATCGAAGTATCTGAAGAGCGGCTATTGGCAAATCGATGTGGACGAGACAGACCGAGAGAAGACCGCATTTATAACCCCGGACGGCCTATACGAGTTCAAGGTGATGCTGTTTGGGGTGTGCACGGCGCCAGCAACGTTTCAAAGAGTCATGGAAACTGTGCCAGCTGGCCCGAAGTTGCACGCCTGCCTTGTATACCTCGACGATGTTGTGCCCGGGCAAACACTTTGCAAGGTTGGAGTCTGTACTCGAGGCCCTTCGTACGTAGGGGTTTACGGTGACGACTTAAAAATGTCGTTTCTCGTACGAGGAGCTCACGTTTTTGGGCCACGTCGTCAAGCCGAGGGAGTCCTACCTGACCCTCCAAAAACTTCAGCCATTGCGAACTTTCCAAGGCCAAAAGACAAGAAGGGCGTGCAAAGATTTCTCGGACTGTGCGCATACTACAGGCGCTTCGTCGCAAACTTAGCACACATTGCAGAGCGACGCACACGCTTGACGAAAAATAGAACCTCTTTTAGCTGGGAAAACTACAAGAAAAAGCATTCTGCGAGCTGTAAAAACGCCTCCAAAGCCTCCCCCCCCCGTGCTACGAAGACGCCCAAAACGGAAATGCACACGGACGCCAGCGATATACGCTTGGGTGCCGCCTTCGTCCAAAAACAAAGCGGTTGCAAAAATGGAATCGCGTTTGCTAGCCGTGGTCTGTCGAAGGAGGAAAACTACTCAGCTTCTTATAAAGAGTGCCTCGCTATTATCTGGGCGATTTAAAAATTTCGCCCATTCGTGTATGGTAGACTATTCAAGGTTGTTACAGACCACCATGCGCTCTGTTGGCTCGCCAATTTGAAGGACCCCTCTGGCCGTCTTATGCGGTGGAGCTTGCGGCTGCAAGAGTTCGACGTTACAATCATCTATAAATACGGCAGGAAGCACTCTGACGCCGACTGCCTGTCGAGCGCTCCCGTCGACCCACCACCACAAGACTCTGATGAAGACAGCGCGTTCTTCGGAGTCGGGACGGAGAGGGACCTAGCTGCCCAGCAGCATGGCGACCCCGACTTGCGCGTCATAATCGACTACCTCGAAGTATGCAACATCGCCGTGCCTACGACCTTCAAACGCAACCTACCAGCATTCAGCCTGAAAAACTCCGTGCACGTGAAAAAGAATTTCAGCCCCGGAAAGAGAACGAATTATCTTCTTGTCATCGCCGCAGACCTTCGAGACAATATTTTAGAAGCGTGCCACGATGACTCGTCTTCCGGACATTTCGGCACAGCCCACAGAATTGGGAAAGTCAAGGCGAAGTACTACTGGCACCGCCTTGCATCCAACGTCACCGACTGCGTCCGGAGCTGCTGTGACTGCCAGCGACAGAAAACGCCACAGACGAGACCAGTCGGAATTCTGCAGCCGATCGCCGTCTCAGTGAGGCCCTTCCGACAGATTGGAATGGACCTTCTGGGCCCGTTCTCTACATCCCGGTCCCAGAACAAGTGGATTGTCATTGCGACAGACTACATGACGCGCTACGCAGACACCGCTGCTCTTCCGAAGGGGACTGCACAAGAAGTCGCAAAGTTCTTCATAAGCCAAGTTGCTCTGCGACATGGAGCCCCGGAAGTCCGAATTACGGACCGCGGAACGGCCTTTGCTGTGGAGCTGATGCAAGAAATATTACGCTACAGCAACACGAATCACCGAAGAACGACGGCGTACCACCCCCAAACGAACGGAATAATAGAACGTGTGAACACGACAATCGCGGATAGATATGCTATCAACCTACGTCGACGTTGAACATAAGACTTGGGACGAAGTGCTCCCGTATGTCACCTTTGCGTACAACACACCTATCCAGGAAACTACGCAGATGACGCCGTTCGAGTTTGTCTAGGGAAGACGGCCGACTGCGATGCTTGAAGATGTTTCCGCATGTAGAAGACGACGACGTTAATAACCTCGACGTCCAAGGATACATTCAGCGTGCGGAGGAGGCCCGCCAGCTCACTCGAGGTCGCACGACGGACCAGCAGCTGGCCAATACCGGGCGCTACAACCTCCGATGACGAGACGGCGAGTACCACCCAGGGGATTGCGTTTGGGTTTGGACACCCATCCGACGACGCGGACTCAGTGAGAAGCTTCTGCGACAGTATTTCGGACCCTGTCAGATTCTACAACATGTCGGCCCACAAACCTACAAAGTGATCCCCGATGGTGAATCCGGAACATCACGACGACGCACGCGGCCCGAAGTCGCCCGTGTGGTCCGCTTGAAACCTTACTATGAAAGATGACGGACTTTTTTTCTTGTTTATTCGGACTGTCTTGAATTTCAGCATGGGGTTGATGCACTCTTAAAGGGGGGGGGGGGCTAATTCCGAGAACTATGTATGGGTTTGTTTATTTATTGCTTGTCTTCACTGCCCAGGCACGCCCGGTTCTATTATCTGCTTCCCCAGCGAAGCGCGTCTTCCATTCTTTATTTTTAGGCCGCACGGGCTATCTCATTCAAATCAGCAGACTGTTTCACCGTAAGGTCACTAGCCCAGACTAACGTTGTTCGATCTACATTGTTCTGGATGTAAATCGACGGTTCCAGAAACACTCGCGCCAAAAGATAGAAGCCTGCAGAGCCGACGCCGCGGCATTCGAATCGTCGACGCTGGCCTTCGCAGGTTACTTTGTTGATTGCTGCTTTGCCGCCTGTGTGTTCTTTGAGTTGTTCGGGGAGCACAAGTTCACTCCAATAAACTTGTTTTTTTGATGACAACTGCGTCGTCCTTGGCTTCGTTACAATATTCAGTCATGGTGTGATAAGTGGGATATGAAGCTATACGCCGACAGAGCTCTGTTCATGACGATAACCGACAAACGTAAGAGCCTGTCCTTCACGTATACTCTTCCATCCCGTCCTTTAATTGAAGTATATGAATATGAACATCTTGTGGCCATACTATCAAATACTCTCTTTTGGAATAAGCGTGCGTCAAACATATGTGCATAAGCATTTCGTAAGCTTTGCCTTCTCTAGCACAAGTTAAAGGGTGCTCCGCCAGATACTAAATATCTAGCATATTTTTATATCATCACATCTAAACTTGAATATGCATGCACAGTTTGGGACCCTAACACTAAACTCAATATTCAGGCATTGGAAAGGATCCAGCGGAACGCAATACGTTTGGTAACTTCTAAATATCGAAACAGCGACTCGCCCACAAATTTAATGACGGAACTTGACATTCAATCCCTTGAAAAGCGGAGAAAAATTCTCAGCCTTTAGTTTCTTTGTAAGCTGTATAAGAGGCAGCTTTTTTTGGATCTTGAGCCATTCCTACAATCTTTCGTTGCCGGACATACCAGACATCGCCATGAAAAATCGTTTAACAACTTATAATGCCAGAACTACTCTTTTTAAAAACTCCTCCTTTCCCTGTACGATAACGGATTGGAACAGCGTGCCTTTGCCATCACTACAGTCTACTCATAGCATAGATGTAATTTAGTCATTTTTTTTACTAGCAGTTACTTGATTTGTGTAGTGAACTGTTTTTACGAATTCTTGTTTCTATGTATAGTTCTTTTTCTTTAACTAGCGGTTCCTTGATTTGTTTAAAGAATTGTTTTTATGCATTATTCTTTCCATGTTTGATATTTTGTTTGCCATATGTGCGGCTACATTTTTGGGCTGCTTATTTCGTGTGTTGTATGTGTGGTAGTGCCCCTTCGGCTTCTGCCTAAACTGGACCGGCAGTATGTCATCAATAATGAATGCATAATATAAATGAAATAAATGTAATAAACAATGCAACAAATGGTGACATAGAAATGCAGATTATAAGAATAGTGCATTCAGCTATGCAACAAAAATTTTTAAGCAAGCGTTTGAAGGAATACAATGATGATTATTTTATTTCTGCCGAAATGATTTTATTTCTGCCTCAATTTCCACACCACATTGCGTTGTTGACATTTCTGTTTGTAATTTCCTTTGTATGAGCGCGCACTGCTTTGTGGTCAAATAAAGAAAAAATAAAGAGAGATTGTTCAAAACAAAATGGCTGAAAAACGGATGTCATTTGAACGTAGTTAAGGCGGACTATTGGTAGTGAGTAATTTCCTTCAGCTGCCGGCCCAGTGGAGTTGTTATTTTGTAACAAGTGTATTTCAGTAAATTGGTACTTGTATTGTTAACACACAGTTGAAACAAAAAACTTGATATGTTATAAAATAATAATTTTTTACCCATAAGACACTATTCTGTCCAAAAAAAACACGAGCGTTAGCATGTAATGAGCAGTTAGTGATGTTACGCTTAGCCTGATTTTCAATATCTTGAAACTGTCCTACATGACAATCATAAGCGTTACCCCATGCAACAATACCATATGTGATATGACTATGCACGAAAGAAAAATAGAGGGAGATAGAGATAGAGAAGGACCTGGAAGGAACAAAAATTTGCCGTGATTTTCTGACTGCTCGAACGCCAAAACCGTTCTTATTTTTAGGGTTATCAGAAATTTCAGATGAGAGTCGATGAACACTCCAAGAAAAAGTACACTACCAGGTGTGGTTATTAAGCTTCAACATAGTGAAATGGTGGTAACACATACGCGCTTCTGGGTTGGTCTAAAAATCATGAATTTAGTTTTTTATGCATTGATTATATGGTGGTTGTTGAGGTACCATTTAGTTACTTTGGTCAACACAATATTTAGGTTGGACGTAAGGACAGACAAGCATTTATCAGCCTGTGATAATGTGGTTTAGTTAGCATATAGAGCACAGTGTGAGGCATTATTAGAGTCAGCGAGGTCATTAATATAAATAGTAAACATTAAAGGACCTGAAATACGACCTTGCAGCACGCCCTGATTACTAATTTTTATCTGAGAATACGCAACGTTAACACAAACACTGCCTTCTACCTTTGTAAGTAAATTCTTTAAGAAATTTGAACATGCAGTCAGCAACAACTGACCAGCTCTTGCTGACCAGCTTGAAATTTCCTTTAAATAACCTTTCCTTTAAATAAAATTTGCTTCTCTAAATATTTCCTTTTTAAAATTTTAAATTTCCTTGAAATAAACCTAACCTTCCCTCACAGAAACGGCTTCACTCTGCAAGAGGACATGAAACAATGCATGAATGGTAAAAGAAAAAACTAGATGAGCCATCCGGTCAATAAACTTCTACGTGCTAGCGTAAAACAGTGGTGGCGCATATCTTCGAGTTGGCCGATTTCCCTTTTTTAGGCACCAAAGTAAACGATGAGCTGTTAGCGTGTACGTAGCGCCTTTTCACAATTTTGCCAGCGTTTCGATTGCAAACAGGGTAAGGCGAGATGTTATACTTCTGAGTGGGAATTACAAACAACCGTGAATACTTACCTTGCGTTCTACGACGCATTCGCTTCCCTGGTCGTAGCGTACCAGAACTAAATTAAACGCAGTACAGCCGCCCTTCTCCAGCCGCGAGCCATCGCCGACTCGCAAGGGAAAACAACGCTTCGCGGCCGAACCGCTCGCTCGGTTAAACTTAACCGTGTGCACAGTTTACAAATGTCTTCACATAATAAAAAAAATTCTTCTAAACCTCGGTATAAGGTTGACACATAAAATACATAAACTACCGTACCAATAATTTATACACTCTCGAATATTATTTTTATTTTTATTTCAAAATGCAGTTCATATCAACCCAAGATCACAGCTGGTCAAGCCTAGTTTGAAAATTGGGTATCCTCCAGGCATGCCCGCCTCGCCGGGGGCCGGTGGGGTGGTGGGGGAGAAGTTGAATCCGCCATTCGGCGGCTGGCATTGGCATTTTACCCTGTAGTGTATATTTACACGGTCGTAGGGGATGAGATGGGCTTTATTAAACATGAGGCGGCCGGTGCGCAGCAAATTCGTAGGCGGGGAGCGGTCAGCATAGAGCGAGATGCAGTTGCCGCTCGCATTCTAGCAGTCCAGCGGCTCGAGGCTGCTCTGGCGCAGCAGAGGCGAAAGGGGGACCCGCACCTTCTTCTTTCTGCCGCCCCTCGGGGTGGCGGAGGGAAGAGAGACGGGGACCCTTCTAGTAGCCCAGGCTGTGGTCCAGGCCCCAGTGCTTCGAGGTCTGCCTAACCATATAGACAGGGGGGACGGCGAAGCCCTGCGTGGCCTGACCCGTCTCCTCCCGCCGGACAAATGTTCAATAAAGTCATTTCTCTCTCTCTCTCTCTAGAGCGAGATGCGCGCAGCACCAACGTCTTCTTCCTCTTTTCCAGTCGCAGCCGGTCAGTTCGTTTTCGTTGTCTTCTCTCCAAGTTTCGTTTCTTCCCTTTCTATCGCAACATTTTCCCCCGGCGCAGACGAAGCTCGCCGAGCGAGTTAAGGGGTGCGAAAGTGACAGCGTTTCAGGCGAGCTACATGCACGACCTGCGTCCTGCTCGAGCGGCGACCATTAGACGTCACTTGGGCGACGACATAGTTGACATCGTTGAAGCGGGAGAGCACCACGAACGGTCCGGAGTAAGTGGAGAGGAACTTTTGGTGTAGTCCTTTCTTGCGCACCGGAGTCCGTAACCAAACTTGTTCGCCCGGAGTGAAAGCGAGGGGAGGATGTCGGTCATCATAGCGAGCCTTGGTACGAGCTTGCGAGCTCAGAGTAGGAATACGGGAGAGCCGGCGCGCTCCTTCAGCACGACACAAAGTTTGGGTGAGTGAAAGGTGGTGATGTGGTGAGAAGGGCAAGATGCTGTACAGAAATGTACGGGGAGCACGGACATACAGTAGGAAAAATGGAGCCCATTAGTTCGCGGATGGTATGCGGTGCTGTGGCGAGAGACAGCCACAAAGTCTCAATAGTTCTTCTACAACGTCTGCCGTAAACTGTCGCCTGCGGTCACTGATGATAACGGGCGGAGCGCCATGACGAAGGATAACTGAACGCAGAAGGAAGGCTGAGACGTCCTCAGCTGTAGCTGCAACGAGAGAGGCCGTCTCCACGTACCGTGTCAAGTAATCGACGGACACGATAATCCACCAGCGACCTGTCGAAGACTTCGGTAGAGGTCCAAGAAGATCGATTCCCACTTTTTCGAATGGTGACGTAGGTGGAGTGACGGGATGCAGAGGTCCCGGCGAAGGGCTCCCGGGGCGTTTATGACGCTGGCATTGCGGGCAGCCGGCAACGTATTGCTTCGTAAGTCGCCACATTCCTGGCCAGTAAAAATTCTGTTTGAGCGATGTAGTGTGCGACAAAGCCAAGGTAACCCGCGGTGGGGTCGTCGTGCGTAGCATGCAAAATGGCGGCGCGAAGGCTAGCTGGAATAACCAAAAGGAAGCGGGCGCCATCCACCGAATAGTCGTTCTTGAACAACAAGCCGTCGCGCATGACAAACGGGCACGATGGCTGCGCTAGCTGCGCTGCATCAAACATGGCTTTTAAATAACTATCCTTCAGTTGTTCCTCCTTCAAGTTGGAGGTGGTAGGAACTGCAGTCGACAGAGATGCCAGACAGTCATCAAAGTGATCGTCGTCACACGGAGGCACCGGGACGGAACGCGCGACAAGCAGTCCGCGTCAGTGTGTCGGCGTCCGCTCTTGTACGACACAGAAAAATCGTACTCTTGTAAGCGCAATGCCCAGCGAGCGAGCCGACCGGATGGGTCCCGCAGACCAACAAGACAGCATAGTGAGTGGTGGTCCGTGACGATGGAGAAGTGACGCCCATACAGGTATGGACAAAACTTTTGAACGGCGAAGATCACAGCTAGACATTCAAGTTCAGTAACGGTGTAGTTACGTTCGGCTTTCGGTAATGTTCGGCTGGCATAAGCGATGACGTGCTGCGCGCCGCTATTCAGGTGGACGAGTACAGCACCAACGCCGACTCCACTGGCGTCGGTGTGAGGTTCGGTAGGGGCAGCTGGGTTAAAGTGGCGTGGAACTGGGCTTGAAGTAAGTAAAAACTTTATTTGCTGAAAGGCGGCTTCACATTCCGGCGTCCACACAAAAGGGTTGTCTTTCTGTAGCAGGCATTTCACGAGGTGAGAAAGTTGGGCGAAATCCTTAATAAAACGTCGAAAATAGGAACAAGGCCCAAAAAACTTCTGAGGTCTTTTAACGAACGTGGTGTGACGAAGTCTCGAACTGCTGATATCTTTTGCGGGTCGGGCCGAATACCGTCCTTGTCGACGAGAAACCCCAGCACGATTCCTTGACGTTCTGCGAAATGACGCTTCTTTGAATTCAGAACCAACCCTGCTTTTTGAATCCTGTCGAGAACAATTCCAAGGCGTTCGTTATGCTCGCTAAACGTCGTGTCATAGATTATGATGTCGTCCAAATAGCACATACATATCTCCCATTTAAGGCCGCGCAAAATTGTGTCCATAAACCTTTCAAACGTCGCAGGCGAAATGCATAGCCCAAAAGGCATGACGTTGAATTCGAATAGGCTGTCTGGTGTCACGAAGGCTGTTTTTTCCTAGTCGGATGGGTGTACCGCAATTTGCCAATACCCTGACCTGAGATCGAGAGAGGAGAAATATGAAGCGGAATGAAGGCAGTCGATAGTGTCATTGATGCGTGGTAGGATACGTCCTTTTTAGCGACAGCATTGAGACGACGATAGTCGACGCAAAATCGCCATGAGTTATCTTTTTTCTTGACCAAGATCGCGGGTGCGGCCCAGGGGCTTGAGGACTCGCGGATCGCCCCTTTGTTTAGCATCTCTTGCGCCTGGTCATTAATTATTTTCCGTTCGGAAGGCGACACTTCATATAGCTTCTGGCGTATAGGGGTCGCATCACCGGTGTTGATTCGATGCTGAAGCCGGGAGGCAGGAACGGGAAAGGAATGATCGGCCTGGGCAAAATCAAAAGTCGAAACATAAGGAGTGAGCGTTTTCAGTAGTTTGCACTGTTCGACGGACGAAAGAGAGTATTTGATCATGCTTAAAGGCGGCGGTATAGTCAGGTTTTTCTGTCGTGGTATGGTCGGGGTTGTGATTCACTGCTTGAATGGCTACGCTGATTTGTTCGTCGCAACTGGCAATCTTGAATCCACAGGGAAAGACTACTGGCTCACTGGATGCATTTACCGTCCACACATGACTACGTCCGTCTGTGGCCTTGACCAGAGCTCGGGGTACTAAAATATTTATCTTGACCATGTTGTTCGCATCGCCTTCATTTAAAATAGTGCAGCTTTTCGAGCGAAGACGAGCAGAGTTCACCGGAATAAACGAATCTGCCATAGCGGGTAACAAGGTATTTTCAATAACTGAAAGCCCACCTGCGCTGGTCTCGCTGGGATCATCAATTGGTGTAGGTAGAAGTTCACCCAGGAACGAAATTTCGCCAGTACCACACTCGAGCGTAGCTGCGCTGTCGCGTAGGAAATCTATACCCAAAATAACGTCATGGGTAGCTTGCGCCAGCACAATAAACTCCGCCCGGAATCCATCTTCACCAAGCGTAACTGTCGCGGAACAAACGCCGACAGCGCGCAGATGCGCGCCCCCGACACCGCGGAAATGAACGTTGCGATCACACGCAAACATAACTTTGTGTCCAAGACGATTCTTGAAGGAAAGACTGAAAACCGAAACTGCGGCACCAATGTCCACTAAGGCTAACGTTTCTACACCATTTACACTAACGATCACTTTGTTTTTTGACATCATCACAGGTGGGGGCATTGGTGAAAGCGACCGTCCCGCGACCTCACCCCCGTGGGGTGAGGTCGCGATCCTCGCCTTCTCGCCAGCGTCGATCCTCGCCAGCGTCGGCGATCCTCGCCTTCCTCTCGGCGAGGGTGATCGGGCTTGGTGCGTACGTGGAGGAGAGAAGCTGCGGTCGGACGCGGGCGAGTTGTGGCGCATATTGCTCGACTGGCTGGACCGGTAGAAAGTGGAAGTCGGTATAGTCGTTTGGTAAGGCGGGTTGTTGCGCATTGCCGTAGGTGGTCTCGCGAAGTGTCCTTGAGGCTGTTGTAGGCGATAGGGGCAAAATCGGGATATGTGACAGGGAAGGTCGCAGGTATAACAACCAGGAGGCGGTCGGGGCGCAACGTATCCTTGGAGGGGTCGTCTGTGGTCATCGGGTGGTCGGCGCGGAGGGTCACTATTGGACGATGCAAACCTCCGAAACGGGGACCGATTAGCCCGGGCTCCAGGGCGTTCATCCCGAAAACTGGTTGGCCGACACCTCTAACTGTCCTCACACCAGGGCATCCGGGGCTCTTCTGGTGACTCTTGCAATGGACACTGATGGTAGACGGGACGCACTGGAGCGGGACAATGATGGCAGGGCGAGTCGCGGCAGACGCTTTGCTGGCCAAGCTCTTCTCTGATAAATCTGCGAACCAGTGACGCGATATCTTCGGAAAGTTCGAATTGAAGTCCACACTCGCTACGGTGGTGACGTTTGCTAGACGACCGAACTTGGGAGCAATTCGTCGCAATTTCAGTGCCTCAAACGCTTTGCAGTGGCGAATCACGTCCTGTTCAGACGCAAGGTCTTCCTTCGTTATTAAAAAGTGGTACGCGTCCTCAGCAATTCCTTGAGCAGGTGACCCACCTGGTCCTCATCGGACATGCTACGGTTAACCAAGCGGCACAGCTGGAGCACTTCTTCGATGTACGTTTTACAGGTTTCTCCAGGAACCTGGGCTCGTAGCGCGAGAGCTTGCTCAGCCTTTTTCTTTTTGGCGCCTGAACCACCGAAAGACTTCTTAATGTCGGTAACAAAGTCATCCAACGTAGCCAGCTTTTCCTCGTTGTTTTCTAACCACACAAGGACAGTTTTGTCGAGAGAGAAGGACACGTTGGCGAGCTGTGACGCCGGGTCCCAGTGGTTGTACTTGCTGACCCTTTCATAACGTTTCAGCCAATCTTCTACGTCCTCATCCGGAGCCCCCCAAAACATGCGTGGTTCCCTCGGGTGGGGCCAGATGCTCACCCTTCATTGTGCAGCGGCGTCAGTATCTCGGATGTTCGGCATGTCGGTCTGTGTGGCGTAGCCCAGCAATCCGCCTGCTCCGTCAAAAGTCTTCGGTTGTTTCCAGGCGGATGTCGATACGCGGCTCCTCCACCAATTGACGCGGTCGTAGGGGATGAGATGGGCTTTATTAAAGATGAGGCGGCCGATGCGCAGGGAATTCGTAGGCGGGGAGCGGTCAGCACCGAGCGAGGTTCGTGCAGCACCAACGTCTTCTTCCTCTTTTCCACTCGCGGCCGGTCAGTTCGTTTTCGTTGTCTTCTCTCCAAGTTTCGTATCTTCCCTTTCCATCGTATGATTTAAGTTTGAATAGTATGAATAGTAGGATTGAAGAGTGAAATTTTACGATTGGTGCAAAGCAACTTTTGTATGAAGTATGCTTCTCCCTATTTCTCGTCGCACTCGCCCCACCTCACAGATCTTATATATCTTGAACTGCGGAAGGTACAATAGACTAAAACAGCCACAGATTTGATTATGTCGCCCCAGGTATGCTACGATGAACTATTCGCGTTAGGTCGTTTCGCACCTTTGTGTGAGAGCTACCAATTCATCCCGCAAAAGCACCGCTGGAAGGGTTATCTTTCACGAGAATGCTTATGGCGGTCGCATTAGCACTTCTCTTGGCCAAGATGCGCAAAATCGAAAACTAAGCTGGCGAGATGAACTATTCAGACGGTAGTACATTACCTAGCCAAGCAAAACCAGATTTCCCAGGGCTGGAGGTGCTACTTGATCGGCGGGGCGCGCGGGTCTGTCGCGTTCGATGCTGCACTTTCTCTTCACTCCACCGCGTGTTTGCTGCTGCTTCGCTACACGATCTCCCCCTGCCTGCGGAATGCAGCACCAAGACCCATTTCCTCTCACTCCCGTGGCCCTTTGCCAATCGCCGCGCCCTCTCCCGCTATGCGGATTTCCTGTCCGGGATGCTTGTTGTTCGGGGACATGTTTCTGATGGGGGCCTACCAAAGGGAACGCATGCCTTGGGAACGCATGCACACGGGTTACAGAGAAGCATCTATGCAGAAAACCTTTGGGCATCTACGATTTATTACAGTGAACGGACCGAACTCTGGTTTTCGTGTGGGCGGTCTTGAATCCCTAGCATTTATCAAGCCGCTCTAAGAAATCTTCGTCTCCGAGCATCTCACAGTAATTTTGTGTTACATTTTTAACTGCACCACCATCTGGTCCACAAAGCTTGCAAATAAAAAAAAAGTACAAGTTCAATACTATAAAAAATATCAGTTTAGGCTTGAACCTTTTGGGCCTTTTAAAATCGCTTTAGGAAGCTTTTGCTTTAAATGTTTGTCTTCGTTTCACACAGGAGCAACGCTGATATAAAACGCAAAAAAAATCCCACATGTAACGCCAGGTTTATTTGCGCGGATGCAAGTGAAACTGTTGTTATCAAGCATTTAGGTAGCCGTTTGTATGCAAATTCTGTACAGCTTATAGCCACATCACGCAGCCAGAACCCGTTTGCCGCCCACTCAAAATGTGCAGCCACAATATCCCTGTAAGAAGTCGAGGATTCGGGAACAATGTCAATTTGTAGCTAAAAAATTTCGGATTCCCGTAAACATATTCCTTTTTTGCGTTCTCCAAAGTTTCATACACAAGTGGTGGCCTCAAAATACAGAGGTGGTGGTCACAAATTATGTAATTTGATAGAAGTAAACTCGTTGCACGCCAACAGTCGTTCTTGTTGCAGGCAGAATGACAAAGGCACTTCATCAGCGTGTATAATAAACGGGATTATTTCTTACCCTACAAATATGTTTCTTTTTCAGGAGAAAAAGAATGCGAAGTATTGGTCAAGGCAAGTGTCATAGGGAAAGGAATTCCGAAAGAATGCGTCGAAAATTTCAAGAGCAACTGTGGTCATATAATGCCTGGCAGCTACATGGCAGAATGCAAGTCCTTAGACGATGAGGAACTGTCTTGTGGTCCACGGCCCACGTCACCAAGACCGACAACACCCCATGTGACTGTTCCTCCACCAAGTTGGTGTCCGAAATTATGATGCGAGTGAAAAACAGTAAACCTACTTAGTGCCACACAACACTTTCCGAATATCACCATTTACAGCCAAAAAAACGATACGGTTCAAGGCAAGTGAATTTGCGAACAAGTGAGTTTGTGCAGATCACAACGAAGTGTGAAGTTTTTGTACACAAAACACTGACCTTTATTCTTAAAGGACCGCAAAATTTCAGAAACCAGGACAGGGATCATACCTTTTCGACAGCAAAATGCTGTCAAATTCTTTTGCAAGTAACTTCCCCCTACCTAGCCCCAATACCGTATATGGAGAACAAAGACTATAGTTCAACGGATTCAAAATGTGGAACAGTTTCCTGAATGACATAAAATCTGCTGATAACTTTCCCCCTTAAATGTAGAAACATTTCCTTGGCTTTTTTAATGAAACTCCGTGACTAGCCGACCCTCCTGATACAGTAACAAAAAAGACAATCTCGCGCCTTCTCATGTGACTACGTTCAGCAAACGTTTATCGCGCAGTTCTTATGCTTCGTTCTCTTTTGTTTTCTTTGTGTATGAGAATTCATATCTTGGTTATCTTATCCATGTTTAAGGGTTTGAATGTGTATGACTGTATATTGCCCTAATCTTTTCAATGTTCCCAATATTTTCGCAGCTTGTGTTCGGCATCCTGTTACAGTGCCTTGTATCTCAACATTGGACCCTGTACTAGTCTTTGGTTATGGGACTAGGCCGTTTTTGTATCTTGCATGTCGATTCGGAAATAAAGTGATATGAAATAAGAAAAATGAGCTAATTGGCAGCTGTGTTCTGCTTGCAATGAGAGAGCACGCACGGCTCAATAGAAGATGTTTTTTCCGGCTTTAGCCGTCCCCAATCTGCCGTGCCTCTCAAAATCCTTTTAAAGGATGTCCAAACCGGGAACCGGAAACGAAGACAGGGCCGCCAGAAGCAAGCGCCCGCATGAAGCTGAACTCACGTGCAGCGATGTGAAAAGGAGGAGGCGTGGCGGTAGGCTAGGCAACAATGGTAAGGTAGTGGGGTCGAAAGAAAGGGTATGAGATTTCAGCAATTGCTGAACGCCTCTAGCTGCCCCGCCTCGAGCCGTTTATCTACTTTTCCTTCTTTTCTCTTATTTTTAACTACTTCCATTTATAATCTTTCCTTTCGCTCACAATTATTCTCGTACCACCTTTTTCCCGTCTTCCTCCCACCAAGTTGAATGCAGGTGTGCCCGTATATGGTCAAGATAATATCCTTGGTGAAACGCTTTCATTTCCTATTTCCGAATAAAATCACATACTACTACAGCTGCGTCTGCCCAATGAAGTTTGTTTTTATGGTTGGTGCTGCACAGAAAATCTCGAGCCGCACGGGGCAAAAATAGGGCAGGAGGCGGAACGTTCGCTTTCTAGGGCGGCCAGATAACGTCACAAGAGCTTGGCCTAGGTTAAGTTAGCAGCATCTGCCACGGGAAAAGAAACTTCACGGTCCCTGCGAGCGGCATTCCCCTGCGCCATAGAGTTTCTTTCTATATACAGCAAAGAGGAACCTGGCGATAGCGTCTATGCGGCATACATCAAGCGCCCCTTGGTCGTCATAGGCGGCCATGATAGTGTGTGCTTGCCTTAGTTTCATCATTGGCTGTGATTGAAACGTTTTAGTGGCGCAAATTCAATCTCAAGGCCACAAACATGCGAAGAGCGATTTATTATATATTTATAAAAAAGCACGCTGTTTTAGAGCTAACGAAAGAAAAAAGAAAGCGTGGTCTTTTCACTGAGTCTATGCCAGAGCGGTTATCGCCACCACTCTGCAGACCAAGCTGGTAGTTAACAACAATGTAAAATTTTTGCAGAAAGTCATTACAAACTTATCTTGCTAACACTTCGAACAATAGGCTGTTTGAAAACTTCAGAAAGGTATTATGCGCATACCTATGAGAACGAGCACCTCGCCATCGCGGTGTTTTCGTTCGCGTTTAGCGACAGGCCATCTGCTAGAACTTTCGCAGCGGCATATCACACGCTCATCAAGATGTCCGGGCGCTGGTAACATCTGCACTGCGACTGTGAAAAAGAACCGAGAATTGTGCCCTCTTTACAACAAACGAACGTGCTTATATTATGGGCTGGTACTTGCATAAGTATGTAGTCATGATTTCTCGGCGCAACTAGTCCCCCACTTGAATAATGACGCATATGTCTTAGTATAAACAAATAGGGGGAAGTTTAGGTTTCCCAGCGAAGCGAGAAAAGCGAAGCTAGTTTTCCGGTGCTTTTTTTAGGAGTGGCTACCTCATATATAAACATTACACTGCATAGTGAAGAAAACAAACCGAAGACGCCTAAAAATCCGACAGACACGCCAAGCCATCAGCTGCGCTCTTCCCATACGGCCATAACCTCCTACGTTGACATGGATTCCCAGGGTCACTTTCCTCTCTAGTGTACTTACTAGAGTATGCCCTGCGTAGCCAAAAAAAAATGTATTGTGAGCGCTATCATTTTGTCCATCAGGTGCCTCTACCATGTGCTTCGCCGTTGCAACATTCAATCGTGGCAATACGCGTTGTTATCTATTGCGACAATATCTGGTCGCTCGCCCGTGCCCGCTACAAAAGGTTATTCCCGTACTGTACATGTTCTTGCTGTGCAGCCAGCCGTTACCGCAATTTGCATGGCCATACCAAAGCGCTTCTACAACTGGAAATTGTGTCCGCATCTGAACTGTTTCACCTAAAGAGGAAAATCTGCACTGGGCTGTCAAAAACTAATGGAAGGGGTCGATCATGAAGAAAACATCAAATGAGTGCTCATTAGAAATTACAACCAGAAAATAGCGTCAAAATAAATCTCCAGAATATTTTTAAAACATCACGCTGCGCAATCACCACCGCCATCTCAATCTGCCAAACTATGAATGACGGATGGCAGGCAAGCACCGGTAGAGCCTCGACGCCAACGGGAATGTAGACTTTAAAAGACTCAAACGGTTATGGTCTCCCACAAACTCTGCAGCACCCTCCCGCTAGACGGTATGGGAGCCGTAGCTTAAGCCACACCAGTGAAAACGTCCGCTGTTTTTTTTTTTTTTTCAGAACTGTTTCGGGAAATAATATCGTCGATAAACTCAAAATATAAGTATTTGTATTCAAATTGCTTCTCAAGTGCTTGTTTAAAATAATTGGTTGATTCGGCGGGAAGAGGGTGTGTGATTTCCGGAACCCGCTTATATACGCGGTACACCGGGGCACTATCTCGTGTTGACGCGTAGCGCCATCTAGCGTTGTTCGATGGAGTCACTGTGTATTAAAACTTAATCACAACCTGCCTACACCGCTGTTTTTGCGCGTTTTCACTTTGCTAGGTTATGTTTGTGGTGGGTTTCGAGTGTTTTGGAGTTTTCTTGTACCTTTTTAGGTAGTTTCCGCAAAGGGTTTCGGTTGATGGTGGTGTGCGCACGGATGGAAACGGACGAACATTGGGAGGTCCTAAGGCGACTGACACTAACTCTGTCTGGACTACCAGACACTGGCTCGCAACCTACGGGTGCCTTTGTGATTTTTTGCGATTGTAAATGCTATGTGAACGGATGCGGACGGACGTTGTGAGGTCCTATAGTGCTACGCACATAAAATATTCATACTTTTCTAGCGTTTTTACCGGTGAAAACGAACCGCGGAAGAATGTAAGAGTGTTGACGACGGATAAACAGCCAGAAAGCAAGCATGACTGTAGGTCGGCGCAGCCTCCTCATTAACAGGAGCCATCCGAGCTGCACCTTTTGTCCGTGAATGAAACTTTAGTCAGCATTTCCTGACCGGGAAAGCACTAAAGAAATTTCGTGTGATGAGCGGACTTACTAGTTCTATATACAAAAATGCCTCCAATCCACGCTGTGAAAGTGGTTAAAACCAAAGCTTTAAACGACACCCACAACAATTACCCATGCGACGTCAGTTGAATTCACATACGTGGCTCTACAAAGAGTGAAACGAGAGATTCGTGGGGGCGGCATCCCGAACGGAGCAGCAGCATCAGCCACGGCCGGGCTAGAGCGGTGGACGCCGCCGCTGAGCCGGGCCGTGAGTCAGGAAAAAGAAAACGGAGAGGAGCGTCTTTCTAAGGCTGAGAGAGCGGAACGACGCCAACCTGATGTGCTAGCGCGGGCCCACATCTCCGTGAGACGCAAGCACAGACTCCGAAACAATTCGTCATGTGAGCTTAGTGATTCCCATTTATACTGATTTAAACTAGTTAGTTAAGTAAGTTCCAAAATTGCGACAAAGCTGAGGGAACTTTTATATCGCTATTTATCAGCACCGTTTGCTACTTTCGCGTTTTGTAATAGCTCTTAAAGCACAACCGAATTGGCAATCACAAATTTTGAAAACGGAGTCCCATTCGGGGCCAGCAGTGCGCAAAAGGTAGCGTTTCTCTAGCGGCCAAATGTCTGTATGGGGACTGTACATTTTGTTTTTCCGCCCTGCAAACCAATCCCTGACGTATGTTTGCGTACGATCACTTAATTCCGTCGGCTTCGGGTTACACTGGAGGTGCTGTACAACAAGTCAATCAAGCCGTGTGAAGGCAGCGCGCAATAAATGCGAAGCTGCGCCAAAAGAAGCCTAAAACAACCGTCGCTAAAGCAGGCTAGAAAGCCGTACCACCGACGTCGCCGCCAGCGAGAAGGCATTTCCGCGTGGGGAACGCAGGGCAAATTCGCCGCGCCATCTGTAGTGTGCTCCGTGAGTGAAACCCTCCGTCCGCCCTCCCTCCCCCCGCCGCCACTACCGATGCGTTGGGAGTTGTCCCACACGCCACGAAAGAACCGTTGGCTGGTGGAGCTAGAAAGCTTTGTTTAAAAGGTCATGCATGGGAGAAAGGAAAGTGTGCACAAATTCAGATAGTCGTCTAAGAATGCGTAGCGTTCTCCTGCCGCTTGTATAGAAGGTGAGTTCTTTAACTCAAATTTTCTGGTTTGTCTAAACGATGTTCGATCAATTATCTGCAATTACGCTATTATAACAGTTACGTTGTTACTTGTGGCAAAGCTGCATTTTGTTGAAACGCAGTGCGTTGCGCGGCTGTGGGGGTAGTCGGCAAAGAATGTACGCAGTAAAAATTCTGTCGAAAGTGGCGAGGAAATTGCGCAGAGAGAAAGTACACTCGCGCAAATGCGGCAACGCGTAAACATGCGGGCCCCGCGTTGGGAGTCACTGCGTGAGTGTAGCTAAATCCCTCGCCACTGAGGCATTCCCCATTGATTTGTCTAGGGAATAACAAAAGAGAGCCTGGTAAAATTTAACCGGAGAGCTTCTTTAAGGGAAGCCGTGTCGTCTGTCCGCTGGTGTCACGCAGGGACATGTTCCCGAACCCAACGAGAGGTGCTGCCACACACGTACAGGGATGAGGACGCTCGTAACGAATCGGCATTCATTCAACAGCAACAATACCGTGGGTAATGAAATACAAATATCTGAGCATATAGATAAACGAAGGTCAGGCCTATCTAAAAACACATGAGGAGCACTAAAGAATGAAAGGCAAAAGAAACGCCTCTATCATGAAGCAGAGTGTACTATGGGGATACAACAATTATGGAGTCGTGAGGGGAATGTGGGAGGGTGTAATGATACCGGCACTGTCCTTTTCAACTGGAGTACGGTGTGTCAATTCGGAGATTCGATCAGGAATAGGAGTGAACTAGAGGAAGGTAGGTTGATTAGAGGACCAATCCAAGCTGGCGCTGGGGCAGGAGGCGCAGATCCTTTCGCGTCATGCAGTCCGCACGGCGCGATCGGCTGCAGGAGCTCGCCCGAGAACGGCATCGCCAACGACGCGCAAATCCCGAGTTTTGTGATCGCGAAGAGGAATCGAAGCGTCAAAAGCCGGTCACATTGACAAGAGTCATGTCGAACAAAATTGAAGCGTCCGGCAAAGCTAGCTTTTTGGTTAACGCTCTTTACATCTCAATGTTAACAAGGTATCTAAAAAACTGAAATTACCCACTGGAAGGATTCTATCATCCCAAATGAGTTTGGAATAGTGATTCTTTCGTGAACTTTGTTTGCAGCCAGCTACGCAGGTCATCGTTTTTCACAGAGACGAAGGGCAGCGAATTATCGTGTGTAATGAATGATATGGCTCACGTTTCTTATACCACTGGTTGAAGAACTGGAACAGAAAAATTACACCATATATTTTTGAAGCCTCCTTATCGTTACGTAACCTATAAGGGAGTTGCCTACAAATGAGAGGTCCAGTAAATATGTCCGCGATTCACTCGTTCCTGGCAACGTATCAAGCGTATATAGCGAGGCTGACATCGAGCATAGCACGGAGGACAGTTGATGTGTACTGCTTTTTTTCGGCACAGTACATTTAATTTAGAGTTCGAGAAGACGTCGAAGATGCTTTTATTTAGTCAGTAAAATGTTTGTGTGCTTTACACTAAAAGCAGTTCAAGGGTGTTATGGTAAGTATATGTGCAAGATTACGCCTAGCCAAAAACAAATTTCCACCCAGAGCTGTTTTTTGAAACTATGTCTTGGGAAAACATTGGGAAGGGCCAAAAAGCGTAACTAGGCTTCTGCTCGCACCCAATATTGAGCGCTGGAACCCTTCTTTACTGTAATTTTGCACTTAAAAGATGCAATAAACAACAAAACTATTCCGCAAACGCTATTCTGTTTGTTTAATGTGCGCGAGGTCACACCGCGTCATTCTCGCGACATCATTTTGTATGACGTTGAGTAACGTACTTCTGGGTACTTTGCACGTTGCGTTCAGTTTTTATAAAATAGTTGATGTCACTGTTTCTTTTCTTTAACATTGCAACTCGGGCCCAAAGTCTAGGCAAGCACATTATTGGTGCATGCTCCTACGGTTGGTACAGCTATGCTGGTTGTCACAATACAAGCCGTGTGGGACTGACATAGCGCCATTCACATGCATAGCGATCCCCGTGCTTCCAAAAGTGAGGATCAAATGCACCGCTGTTGGATGCACTGCCGTTGAAGAGAACTTTATTGATTGATTGGCTGTTTATTGGGAGGTCATAAAACCCTGAAGGGAATGGGCGAGAGTGGGAAAAATGACGAGGTATGCAAATAAACGTTATCAGAGCACATTTGCACTTGTCACATTAGAAGCTCCGCTCGGAACAGCTGAATCTGAATCTACAATCGAATATACAATGAAGATTTGCAGCAGTTTGTTACTTCATGAAATATTTGTGGTCGGTGAGCGACACTCCCGCGCACAAAAAAGAGGAGGCATGAGACGGTGGGGCAGAGCGGGACGGTGGACGAAAACAAATCCCGGCGATCTCAACTGACGAGAAACCTGCGGAGGGGTGAAGCACGCAGTGTATAATTGTATTCTGGGCGCCTTGGCGTTTTTGCAAATGGAGATGAAACCGTTCGCGGGTAGAGGTATGCAGCGTTGCTGGAAAAGTCGCTTGTCTTTGAAGCACGAAGCTCTCTTGCCCAAGCAGTAAACCAGTGCCCCGATGTTTTTTAGTACGCGTTACGTTCTAGCGCGAGACGTAAGCGAGTTTCCCGGTGTTTTGGTACCGGGACGACATGACACAAACGACGATTACGACGACTACGACGACGACGATGATGACAGGAGACGTGAACAGCCCCACCCCCAAGGGACTTCACCTCGAAACGAAAGGCAGTCTCCACTAAGCTGAAACCTGAAAAAGGCCGAAGCATGCAGCGTATACGCCTCGAGCGCGGCCTGTATGGGCGCCACTGAAATCCCCTAGCGGCCCTATTCGAAAGCAGCCGCGGGAGTCTCCGGCCCGCTCCCCACTGTCGCCGCTGCTTTTGGGGCTCGTTCAGGACTGTGATTTACCGTTTCTACGCGTTCGAAATGTAGAATAATGAGGAGCAGGTACTCTGTTTGCATCGTGATGTGTTTACGAAAGTATAAACGTTTATGACGCGTTCTTAGTGTGATGTATTCGGTCTGTATGAGCGCCAGGTGTTTGTTACAGGCCGGCGTCTCAAAGCCGCCAAATGCATAAAGCTGACTGCACTCCCGCTGCCCTAAAATTCAGTGGCAGTGTCTCCGTAAGCAGTGTTTTTTTCCGATGGTCATGTTGCGGGTATAGACTATGATGTAAATCGGCCTTATGCGCTTACATAATCTAGCGGAGCAGTCATGCCTGACAGCATGCAAGTAACATTTGCCTATATCACATATCAGATATTGATCACTACTTTGGACAAGCCAATGCGGCATAAATTTCACAAACATTCTCCGGAAGAAGTACAATGGATAAGTCCAAATTTTACTCGGCAGTCAGCACACGACGACAAATGTAATGCTGGGTCGTCTTGTCGCGAGGTGAGCGCTCGAAAATATTCATCTGTTACATTTATCCTCCACAAAACGCGGGGAGACGGCAGTATAGAGTAATCCGCGTCAGTGAATAAACTCTTCCAAACACCGTCGCACGACACAGAGACTGCAAAACCTAGCATAAACCGAAACCAGAGGGCCTTCTCAGAAACCACTCTTCCAACGAGCCCGTGTGTAGGAGATTTCGGCGCACGTTAAGGATCTCCAGGTGGTTCAGATTAATCTGGAGCCCTCCACTACGGCTCGCCTCATCACCCCCGTCGCGTCGGCGCGTTCAATCCTACAATCAATCACTCAGCTCTTCCAACGACACCTCGTATCGCTTGTGAACTGCCTACCCTGTATTCTTTAAAAACTGCGTCCGCCGAGTGATCAGCCTTTCACTGAAGGCGAAAAAATAAACGGAAAGTGAACGCACAGCTTGTGTGTGGGATTGCTAAAAGATTCATTCGTTGATTTTTTCCGCATTTGTAAACAGCTATTGGCGGTGAGCGCGACCACGGGCGGCGCTGGGAAGCGCGCCTCCGTTACGTCGGCTAGGTAGGCTTAGGGATTCTCGCATTTGTCGTCTGCTCCACTCGGGCTCGCTCTCCCTGCTGTTTCTTTGCGATTGGTTGACTTTTGATGCTTGTTTGCACCAGATTTTCCGTGTGCGCAACTTTTTAAATTAATAATAGGATTAAAATCGCATACACCAGCTCAAGGCATGAGTAAAAATATAGTTTTGGATACCGCTACGGAACAAACAGTGCCGGCGTCGCCCCATTCCTTGCGAAGGTGGTCCTGTGCGGAGCGGGAAGAGCCGGAGCAATCTTTCGAACGAAGGGAACAGCCAGCTGATAGTGACCGGCAGCAGTGAAAATACAAGCCCAAAACAAAATCCAGTCCTTTGGGGCTGTCGGCTCTCGCAGAAAGCATTACTATTCCAATTAATCATATGTAACGTAAAACAGTTTTTGCAACCTTGCCGAACGCTCGAACGCACTGCATCCTATCACTTTACGTGTTTATGACACGAAAGTATGCTGACATGTACTGTGGGCTTCAAAAACTGTAGGTTGAGTTCGAAATAACCCACTGCGTGTCTAGGCGCGTGCTGGTTTTATACCAAACCTCTAACCAGTATGAAGATTAATTGAGCAGAACGAGTCTCGTCTACATAAAGATACAGTAACACCATGTTTGTTTATACGTGGAAGGATATTTCGGTACATTCCCCACAGCAATACTTTCCCAATATTCAGATATGTGTTATAGGAAAACTGCACTCAAAAGTAGGAGGAGAAGGAGGAAGAGGAGCAAACTTTATTTAACTGTATAATCAAACTGATTTGTGGGCCGGGCCCTCAGCCCAGCGCAAGACAGTAGGAGTGATTTTCTTCAATTAATAGAAAACCATCCCGACTAGACCAGGATTTGTTCTTCGTACCTGGAAGTGTTGGAAAACAATAGACCTCCTTGGAAATACTCATCGATTTTGATTCTTGTAATATATGCACGTATACTATTTATTGCTTTCGTTAGTGAGTATATCAACCCTTCCACCCCGTAATCATGTCATAATTGTTCGGGTTGAGTCAGTTTGTTATATAACGATGGTTACAATAGAAATTCGGAGCACAAAAGCCGCCTTCGAGTACTCTGGACAACGCTGTTTGGGGCGCGATCGCTGTGGCGTAGCACAAACCTTCTCGTTGTATTTGCATGTGAAAAAAACAACGCACGCTGCGGATATGTACTATCTTCCACGCAGCCATAACGGAAGCCAATTTGTGAAAAAGGGAATGTATATGCCATAGGGACGGGCGGCCGTTGTATGGCACAGCACCGCCCATGGCGAACCGCTCGTTAGTGGAATGCCGATGGCGATCAGCGCAGCGTAGTTGTGCATGGCTTTCAGTCGTTCTGCTGCGGTGCGCCTTGCAAAGCGTACATAACCGCAAGGACTTTTTTCGGTTCGGTAAATCCTGAGAGAGAGGCGACTTTACGAGGCATGCCATGTGTGTGATTCATGCCCATACTCAGTATTTGCAAATAGCAGACGACACTCAATGCGCCAAGGTGGAAGTCAAGCTGAAAGTGGAAGTCCGTTCGTTCGCGCAAATGATTCATCTCTGCATACAGTTTGGCGTATCGAGGAATATATTGCAGTAAATGCTCCTACAAAGCCGGTGTGTGCAGCCTATTCAGAAATAATGTGGTGCTGGCCTTTGCAGTTGATGACGAAACGCGTCGTGCACAAGCGACAGACAAAGTAGGGGGTGCCACTTCAAATTTACCCCAAAACTGAAATTGTAACAGACGACGCTGCTGAACTCCATACAAAGAAAGACATTTACAACAGCCATCGGGAATCGTTTACAGAATAAATACAGCATGATAGAAGAACGTTATTGCTTGTGGTGGAAACGCATTGCTTTATTAGACTTGCAATGGTTGCTGTCTAGTTGGTCAGTGGTTTTTCAAAACTAATACCTGCGTGGCTGAAGGACGAGAAATGTGCCAAAAACCTGCCCTAATTTTCACAACTGAATGCTGCGGTCGAGTTTTATAAGCTGCCACCAACGCTTAAAAACTCATGCACTCCTCCGCCTGATGACGATGATGGTTTATCTCAAAGCTTTCATGTGTGGGTTTCCTTGGTTTGCTTCTGGATGTAAACTTTGACTAGTTGAGCTTTCAATTTGACCAGCACGCAGCGTCTTTGATTTTCATCTTTTCCCATTCTATTTCCCACGAAGAAAGCTCCACGTTCAACTATCGTCGTCGTTAGACAGAGGGCTGGATGAATTTTCTGTTTAATTTTTGCACTTCCATGACCCCTCTTGAAACCGTAACTGCCCCCAGCACGTCGGAAGGCGTCTGTGCTGGAGGACGCGGGCTGATGCACCCCTATTTAAGGTTACTCGCGCGTTTTTGGTTTCTTCACAAGGCATTACACGATTTTTTACGTACTTGGCCAAGCATACGTAAGCAACTGATACAAAAACACGGGCTGAAGCTAACAATGCCACATTTTTAAACTATCGGTGCCAGCCTTTACTCCAAGCAGGTGGTAACAGTGGAATAGAAGGAGGGATGGTTTGTAGCTTTGGCTATTGGGTGGTTGAATAACTGGCTCTGGACAAAATAATGACTACTAACGGGGGAGTTCCCCTTCAGCTCGCAGGCTCCCATGCCGTCACCCAAGAAAACCGAAGGCACAAAGCTCACTGTTTCAAAAAGAAAGTGTAAACAGCCGCGAAGCTTCCACGGCCACACGGTAGTCGATCTCGTACGTAAGTGCCTTTCCCTTCAAAGCACACGTATCCAGGTATCCCATCGCTAAGGTTGGCGTGGAAACCATAGTCATTCAAAGCAGTGACGATAATTTAAAGTGCCAGAAATGAATACTAATAATAATAGTTTTATTCCTACTCAGATAGCGCGGAGCCAGGCGCAGAGCGCTCCAAAAAAGCGTTTATGTCAATGTAGCGCGTACCCAATCTTAGAAGCGTCCACTAACTTTACGTAGCTGTCGATGCATTTAGGAAGAAATGAATACTAATAATTGTAGTTTTATTCGTACTCAGATCCGGTGGAGCCAAGCGAACACCGCTGCAAAAAAAACGCTCGTCCTTGTAGCCCTTACCAACTTTAAGAAGCGTCGGACAAGTTTACGTAGCCGTTACTGCGCCTAAGAACCCTACACATCTGTCTAGACACCGTTTAACCACACGTATCCGCTCACAACACCACGAAAACATTCAAAGCACAGCAGCAACCCCGGCAAAAACGACGGAAGGCTGCGTAGTTCAATGCACTGGCTCATTCCACTGACGAGGGGAGTACCGAGTGGTGGCGCCACCCGTCCAGCAGCCCGGTCCCTATACAGCAAAATATCCACACAATTTTTGTGAGCCTCCCAAACATCCGCAAACCTACTAATAAGACATTTGAGACGGCGCAGAAAAATTAATGCGTTGGACATGCGCACACACACACACACACACACACACACACACACACACACACACACACACACACACACACACACACACACACACACACACACACACACACACACACACACACACACACACACACACACACACACACACACGAATATTTATCTGACAAAAGTCAACAACAACGAAAGAAATAGAACACAGCTGCTTTATTTGCTGCTGTGAGATAAGCGTGTAGGGGCCCTCTGCTTGGTAAGTAGGGTTAGAGGATTAGACTGTTAGTCTTCGAAAGAGCATCTCAAAAACACTGTAGGGAAGCCTACGAAGTTTGAATATTTATCGAGTAGATCTGGGCGCTGAACCTCGCGTATAAGCTAGAAAGTACGAGTTACACACGATATTCTGACCGATGCTTTAAAGAAAGTTGTTCTCTCTCTCTCCTCGTGTGTTGCAAACTTGTGGGGGATACAGCTTGGGATCATTCAGATGTTTAGGAAGCTGCTAAACTAGCTGTATTACTAGAAATACGCTTTTTATTGCTCTAAACCATTAAAGCGGGCGATTTCTAGCACAGGCACCGCTTCCCCTCACAAGCGGAATGTAGCAGACTACAGCGGCGGGAGTCCCTAAGCCGACGTCACAGCCAGGGGCGCCACTCAAATATTTCACTGCGAATAGTTGACCGTGCTCCCCTCCCCCCCATGCCTCGCCCTTCCCCCCAGCCTTTCGAAATATCAGTGCATTTCGCACCTAGTTTGTCTGGTGAATACGACCTTACTTAAACAAACGTCGTTACCATTTCTGAAGCTGCACTTGGTTTTTGTAATTCCCGTACGGCTATTCTATTTATTCCTCACTTGCACACCATTCATTTTACCTTGGTTTCATGAACGTGTACCTTGGTTCTTGCTCTAAGAAATGAGGTGGCTCATATTTAACAACGCACAGCCTTTGAGTGTGCTTAACATTTTCGAGGAACTTATATTCCCATAAAAGGCACAAGTTATTGTCTGCTGTCGGGTTATCCCATCGCCGAAACATATTTTTCTACGACGTACATATATATATTCGAAGCAAACCCGCATTTCTTTACTGCGCTGTAAAAGAAACCACCTTCTCATAGTGTCAATATCAGCTGAAAACGAGGCAACAATAAATAGAATTCACTTCAGCAGACGTGTTCGAAGGTGGCAGTGGTAATATCCTGCTGCCGTCGCCCGCAAGAGCGGCCAAGAAGCGCGGAGAACCGCCTCCCCGGGTAGCTGTTGTTGGCGTTCGAGCGCTCTACCAAGACGCACTAGTTTTAAAGTGCCCTAAACGTACAATTTACTTACAGGCGTCACCATAACAAGTTGTTCATTTCGCGGAAAGGTAAAGAGAAACGAAAGGGGACCAAAACACTGCATAACCACCCATCTCCCACGCAGCGCTAATCCCGTAAACGCCACGGAGAAGCGGTGGCGGGCGGCGCTGCGATCGCGAAGCTCGAGGCGTATAAGTATATTCAAAGATCCCAAGTTTCTCTTTTGCCACACGGCGCACGCTCATTCGGCGCCGGAGAGCACCAAGTTCAATCACGCGCTTTCTGAGGCGGTGGCGCCCCGTTATCCCTGGAACCAGGGTCAGCACGAGCGCCGTGCAATGCCTGCGCCACGCTATGGGGGCTGGGGTAAAGAGAATTTATTATAACCCACATATCAGGGCGCAGCGACTAGTGATAACAGCGCTGCCCTAAGAACAGAAAATTATCCAATCAGTCTGCATGTAACATGGTCATTATACACACTGCACAAAATTTTTGGCGTGGTCAACAAGCCACTACAAATCAAGTCACACAAACTTCACCAGTGTTCAGAAAAACAGCTCATAAACTAACTCAGCTCAGTACGGCACTAGAGAAACGCTCAGGATGTTACTCCTGACCACTATAAAGCGCGTAGACCAACGCAAGAGGAAGGAATCTTCCCCTAGAGCTGCCAACTCATGCTCCAAATGACTCATCAGAATCGACCGGACACGCCACAGCAGTGGGAACATTGCCCGTTGCGGCCGGGCTCGAAGACATGCAGCACCACGATTTCTCCACAGAACAAAAGCACCAGCGCACATCAGAAAGTTGACCAACACATCATTTGAACGAGTGTTCATTCGAAGTGTGAGTCCGAACATCCTGCTTACTACAGTCCAGAACGTTGCCGCTACACGACAGTGAAACAAGGCATGTTCTGATGTTTCAGTGTGGCCGCAGTGCGTACACCGAGCGGAACGCACAACGCCGAATCTCGCCAGACGATCACACGTCGGGAGAACTTCCCAGCCACGTAACCATCCGAAATCCCGAACATCAGCCAGAAGTGCCGCCGAAGTCAGCTGATGCCAATTGACACCGCGTGACCTTCCTATCTGTTGGTTGTCTAATTGGGTTATTGCCAATTTTTCGCACACTTCACTTGCCGTACTTTCCCTAAAACTTAGGCTTGGCAAGGAAGACTGGAGATTTCGCAATGTTTTTATAACGTACGCGTAAAATGGCGGCGGCTGCTCAGCTGAAGGACCGGCGATGTGCGCGTCATAAAATAATGACCGGGAAGTTCCCAGAAAGTACTGGAGCAGCGCCTTTCCTGGGTACTCGTCTGAGTCCACAAGGTCGATCACTGCCCGTACCACCAGCACGCCGCTCATGGTTTGCAAACAAGGCAGACTAAAACCACCCATTGACTTGGGCAGCCTCAGCAGCGCTCGTGACACTGTTTCTGTTTTTCCCGCCCAGAAGAACGATCCAAACTTCGTTGCGAACTGTCGGGTGAAATGGCGCGGCGGTTTTGCTACGCGTGCTACATAAAAAAGCGCCGCCGAGACGGACGAGTTAATTATGTAGCTTCGCTCTGCAAGGGAAAGCCGGAACTTTCCTGCAACTGCAAGACGTTGCTCCGCAGTCTCAAGGAGGCGCTTCCACGTACTACGCGCCACTTCACCCGAGGCATAAAAAACCACACCTAAAACTCGAACACCCGTCACCCATTCGACGTCGCCCGCCAAGCCAGACGCAATTGTCCCGAAGCGCACCGCCATAATTTTCCACTGTACAGTCGAGCTCCAGACAGCTCACCGTACTCCTGAAATAGCCGCATAAACGCTCGGTAGCTGTCCTCGTCCCGAATGAACAGGGACACGTCGTCCGCATACGCGGACACTTTAACTTGGCCTATGCCTGGCAACGGAAAGCCGCGGATAAGAGGGCTTGCATCAACACGGCGCAGCAGTGAGTCGAGACAAATGACAAAAAGCAAAGGTGACAAAGGGCAGCCCTGCCTTATCCCACGGGTGACAGAGAACGGACTACTTCAAAGCCCATTGACAAGAATTCGAACGCTGACGTCCGAGTACAACAGCTCGAGCATAGCGACAAAGTCTGGCGGAAAGCCGTGTTGGCGCAAAACTCCCAGCAAGTATTGGTGCTCCACTCTGTCAAAAGCTTTCGCTTGATGGAGAGAGATGAAGCACCCAGAAGCGCTAATCTTTGTCGCGTAACTGAACAAATCGCGCGTCAATGCCAGGGACGAGAAAATTTTGCGACCTGGTACGCAGCACGTTTGCGCTTGGCTTATGATATCGGGCAAAACGGTACTGGTGCGTCTGGCCAAAATGGATGCTACAATCTTGTAGTCAGTGTTCAGTAGTGTAATTGGTCGATACGCCTGGGGCTGCGTAGGATCCCCGCCTGGTTTTGCGATGAAGATGACGCGGCATTCACGGAAGGAGTCAGGTCGCACTCCACGCTGAAGAAAGCCGTTCACCATGTCGAGGAGTGCACCCCGAATGGCCGGAAAAAACTTCTTGTAAAATCCAGCAGGGATACCGTCAGGCTCAGGCGCCGACGCACCGTTCAATCTTTTAAGACACTGACTCAACTCGTCGGCATCCACAGGAGCACACAGCAACTCAACCAGGTGATCTGGCACGTATGGCAGCACCCCAGAAAATGCGCTAAGCTTGTCCTCGAATTCTTCTGCATCCCAAGACAGGCTCTCGGACGAGAAAAGGGTGCAAATTGTCCCACGAATACCTCGGCTATGTCTTCAACCCTCGTGCTAACCGAACCATCGGCGAGTGTAACTTGTGGAACAGCGGCTAACCCAACCTCGTCAAGCGAGCCAGCTCGAAGATGCCGGAGTACGGAGGGGTCCGATACAGGCCTGCCCAAGGTCTGCGCACGGCTCGCCGCTTGTGATGACTGCCGTAAGAGGGACTCGTTACGTATTTTCAGCAGGTTGACATAGTCCCGCATCGCGAAGGTTAAGGTGCCCCCTCGCTGTACGATGCGAAGTCTCCTCAACGTGTCGTTAAGCGCGGCCGTGATACGCACCTTACGCGCACGACCCTCCTTAACTAAAAGCACGCGCCAGTGGTCCTTTAACGCATCCCAAGGGAGAGAACTGTACCCGCACAGAGCAGTAAACGAAGCCGTTAGCGCTGCAAAACTGTCCCTGTCGGTTAGCAGACGCTCGTCCATCCGCCACATCTGGTTGCAGGGCGTGCAGTTGCCAAGGTTAAGCGTTGCTAATACAGGCCGGTGATCGGAAACGCGACGAACTCCAGCCGGGAAGGAGAGGGCGTCACAGCATTCCACAGCTCAGCTCGGGTGGAAAATAGAACTTATCTAGCCGACTACCAGATTGTCTACTTTCCCAAGTAGCGACAAACCTGTCACCGTGAAGCTGCACCCACGCGTTGGAAAGGTTGAATTGACTGATCAGGTCCTTCAACGCCCGGGCACCACTATAAGGCCGACCTTGCCCACGTCCTCGCACATCACGCCGAGGGTCGGTCACACAATTGAAATCGCCCACCAAGAATGTTGGGTAAGGTTCGAGCATGAACGCGTCCAGGGATGCAAAAAAAGAGGACGAGTCAGAGTGCTGCGCAGGTGCATACACTACAACAGCTCGCACGCGACGTGCGAGCATGAAAAAATCAACGGCAAGAACGCGCCCTCCTATCCCGAAGGTACAATGACCCTTGCGGCGCAAGCTCTCGCGCAGAAAGACGACGCCTACGCCCGAAGACATCCTGTCTGACAGGATGAAAAAGGCTTGCACGCAAAAGCGCTTGCGAAACAAAAGAACGTCGCGTGGAGTACGAAAGTTGCACTCCTGCAAAAAGAGAAGGTCAACGTGTTGCGCCCGAGCATAGTGCATCACCTCCATCTGTTTGTCCAAGTCCCGAAAGCCCTGAACATTCAAAGTAAGAAAACGCACCAGCATAAAGGTGATAAGGGCACAACCCACATTAACCTTCCCATCTTCAAAACTAACTGTCGTCGGAAGGCACGTCGACTTCGACGCACAGTTTCTTGTTATCGTCGGCATTATCGGTGTCCGCTGAGGACGATGGCAACGTCCGCTTGGACGCATCTAGGCGGTCCGGTGGAGAGGGTCAGGGAGGAAGCAAGTTGTGCACCTGGTTGATCGGGTTGACGAGGCGAGGGTGGGTCACAACGAGGCATGGGCCAGCAGTACGAGGCTCGCCAGTGCCGCCCGCATCACCTGTGGCCGTCGAGGAAGACAGACTTTGCTTGGTGGACGCTGTGAGCCGCTCCAGGAGAATGGGGAACCTTGCAGATCGGCGACCTGGGTGACAGGGTTGACCAGAAGAGGGTCCGTGACCTTCGGTGTAGGTGCGCCACTGGAAGTGAACGTACTGTTGCCAGCTACAGGCGATTTAAAGGTGTGATTATAAAGGCTCACCGCTGCTTTTCCGCTCGTGCCGGGCTTGCTGCGTTCCTTCCGGCGGCTGCGAGAGCCGCTCGAGGAACCAGGGAGAGCGATGTTGTTTTCCTTTGCACGCCCTGGCTCGCGCTGAGGCTGCTCCGTGAGGTCACTGCATTCGGCAGAGCTGGAGCTCGTGAAGTGGGAGGCATCGGTCGAAGACGATGAAGTGTCTTCTTCCGCAGGTGAAATCTCGTCCTCCGAATGGATGGATGGATGGAGGCAAATTTATTGAAAGCCTGTAGATCGACGCCATAGAGCGCCGCGACGCGGGCCTCTACGTCATCCTGGTGGGGTCCTCTACTCGGCATCGGCTTCTGCTACTCCAGCGGTTCGTCGCCCGTGAAGGCGCCTCCCCGTCGTTTTCGCTCGGCGTCTGCCTTTCAGAGCCTCCAGGACCTTCTGGACGGCCAATAATTGTGCTTCTTGGTCATAGCTCGCCATCGCTGCTTCTAGCCTTGATGGCAGCCTTCCTCTTCTTGTTGACGCTCGCTCTGGAAACTTGACGCAGTCCCACAACACGTGCACGAAGTCCGCCCTCCCCCGCTGGCCTACCTGGCACGTGTCGGTCGGGTAGGCTTCTGGATATATGTGCTTCATCAGGACCGGGGTGGGTAGCGACCCTGTCTGCAGCTGTCGTAACAACACTGCCTCTGCACGGCTCAGCCCCGGGTGAGGGGGTGGGAGAGTCCTTCGAGCCAGGCGGTGGAATTTTGTGACCTCGTGATATTCTGTCATGCGGTCCTTGACTCCACACCACTCCGGACGTTCGGTTGCGGCGGCGCGGTTAGTTAGCGCTCGCGCCGTCGCGTGGGCCGTCTCGTTGTGGTTGTCGTTCGTTGCCGACGCGTCTTCGCCTGTGTGCGCCGGAAACCACTTGAGACGTATGCTCCTGTTTTCCTGTTGTAACCTCGCCGTCCGCAGCACGCGCTCGGCTTCCTTGGATACTCGGCCCCTGGCGAAATTTCGCACCGCATTTCTCGAGTCACTTAGTACGGTCTGGCACTCGGCATCGGCAATGGCCAGGGCGATGGCCACCTTCTCCGCTTCGGACGCCTCCTTTACTGGAACGCTCGCCGCCGCCCTCGTAGCACCAGTGGATGCCTCGATGACGACCACCGCGAACGCTTCTCGTTCTCCTTGATACTCGGCCGCGTCCACGTACCTCGCGTGGCCGTCACTTGCGTGTAGATCGATTAGGGTCTTGGCCCTTGCCGCTCGTCTGCCCCTGTTGTACTGCGGATAGCTCTCGTGTTCCATTTCTTGGCTGTCGCTTGTCGATTCACCAATCGTTGAGTTGACGCCCAGAGCAGTACCTTCGCTTGACGCCTCGGCAGGCTGGCTCAAGGAGGCCCGGGGTAGCTCGGGGAAGTCGCTCGTACTCTGGAGAGCGTGCTGACTGGAAGGTGCGGGCGGCATCTCAGCGAAATTGATCGCAGCGTCCGCATAGGAGCGGGGCCGCAGGCAGTCGGCGGTGGTATGGTTGCCCTTGCAGCGGCGACACTGCGCATTGCAGTCGACGTCATCGTGGCCGTACTCCGAGCAGCGGCCGCACCAGGGGGTCTTGCAGGCGCTAACTTGGTGGTCGGTCTGGCCGCAGCGGGCGCATACCCTCCTCACACCTTTGTACTCAAATTGGGCCTTGAAATCTCGAATCTTCGTGAAGTTAGGGACGGCCTTGACCATCTCCATCTTCACGATTCGCATGCCGGTCTTGATATGCTGAAGGCTCCTCCACGCCTGCTGGCTCACGTTGAGGACCTTCCCATACGGTCTCAGAGCGGCCGCAAGCTCCGCGTTACTCACAACGGAGTTCAGACGGTACACTGTCATGTAGACGACCTGCGGGCCCATGCAGGCCACAGGACACGAAACGCCGTTCACAACTACGGTTCCTTTCTCGGTGAGCTTGCGAGCAGCAGCAGCCGTAGCCGCCACCGCGCAGAATTTGAACCCACCCTTGTGCATCAGGGTGTCCAGGCCATAACGACCTACGATTTCCTCGAGGGCATTCACCAGGTCATCCACGGTGACGTCCTTGTGGGCCGTAAAGTAGAAAACTTGTGCCTTGGGTGGTGGCTGAACAACCTCCCAAGAATCTATGATGACGTGTCCTTGTCCAATATGGTGGTCTAGCGGTCAGTAGGGAGACGGCGTCCAGAAGGAAGGGGCTACCCCAACGAAAAACGTAGGGCCGCCCCGCTGCAGTCACGTAGAAACCAAGAGAACCGCTCACTGATGACGTGTCCTTACGGAGCACAGAGCCCCATGGCGGTCTTAAAGTGATGCAAGATCATCAGAGGAGATTGCCTTGACGACGGAACTTCGGTGATCAACGAGGCCGCGGCACCGAGTAACGTTCCCAAGCAGAGCCTTACGGTGTAACGGACCTACGGTGTAACGGGGCTATTCCTAAAAGGGGGGTAAAGAGAATTTATTATAACCCACATATCAGGGCGCAGCGACTAGTGATAACAGCGCTGCCCTAAGAACAGAAAATTATCCAGTCTGCATGTAACATGTGAGAAGAGAATTTATTATAAAACCACATATCAGCACGCAGCGACTAGCGGTAACAGCGCTGCCCGAAAGAAAAACAAAATCCAATCAGTTTCCAAATACTCCGGGCAGTCAACACTTTGCATGACAAATGTCTATGGTGGTAAAACAAGCTGGTCATTATACACACTGACTCGGCACGAGCTAAGTATGCCTTTTCGTGCTTCGACCGACACCCGACCCGATCAGGCATAGCGCCAAGAGCCGATGGGTAGATGAATGTAACACAAATTATATCCCTTCTACAAACAGCTCTGGCTTGTGGTTCACGATTTTGAAGCAGAAAACTCGCGTTCCACAAACCTCTAAATCATGTTAGTTTCTTTTAAACCGATTTTATACATTATACACGTTTTTTTAGTGCGCTTTACATTCTAGGGCGAGGCTTTTTAAAACGAGCGTTCAGGTGTTTTAGTACCGCCACTAGCGGAGACGACGACAGGAGACTCCTACAGCCCGACCCCCATAAAGCAGGGCGCAGATAAAATAACAACACCGCCAGGCTTCTGCTTGAAGCTAGCATTTCTAAACGGTTAGCCAGATTTTTCTCGTCAGGCCCAAAAGTTGGACCCTCCGGATGGGACCTGATTGGGATCCCCTACCATCTCAGGTGACTCGTGAAGGCACTCTCACTGGACGGGTTTCGCTGTCATTTCAGAGCTCCGACTAGGTCTATCTATGGCAGGCTAGTGTTGATGCTGCCAAGCTGCCCTCCTCCTTATGTTCCTCCTCATGATGCTGCCAAGCTGCCACGCTCTTATTCCGGTGACTAAAACACACCTATTCCTCAAAGACTCTACATCCGCCGCAGAGCGTAATTTTACTGTCAATCCGCTGCCAGTTCTAATCCACGAGGTCGACGATGGGTTGCCGCAGCAACGAGCAAGATACTGGCTTCCACACTTTTTAACAGAGGAGCGGTTGCAGCTGACAGTAATGTGTGGCGGGTAACACGTAACACTGTTAAAACACCAAAAAATAGTCGAGCACTCGCGAGCGCGTGCCTGGTGGCGACCGCCGAGCGTCCCCGACACGTGCAGCGGCTTTAGCAAAAAAAAACTACAAAAAAGCACGAAGAGCGAGAAAATGGCCATCTTTCATCAGCCCGTATCTCGCGGCGACTGCCCTGCATCCCCGGCTTGCGCAGTGGCTTTAGCAAAAAAAAAAAAAGAACGGGCTAGAACCCCGAAGAGCGCCTGTCGTTGCTTAGCAACAAACAACGTCACAGCTGGCGCCACACCTGCTTCACGGAACCGCGACGCAACTACAGGAACGCCGCGAGTGCGTAGTGTACGTTTGCGTCGCGGGTGCGCTCCAAATGTCAAGCGCTACCGCACATGAATGCTTGGCATGAGGAACACGACCCTATCGATGTATATGACGATGACATCTACTAGCACAGTGCAAAGCGACGAGGAAACAAGTAAATAACCAATGTCAAATTAATACATGAGCGTGGTCATGTCCTTCAGGGCTCACCCAGAAAGAAATCCTGCAGCTTCGCACCTTGCGTGGCATAGTACAAGGTTGGCCAGTTTTTTTGCGCTTATAACATAATTAAAGATGAGTGGCGTGTTCTCAAGTGTGTGTGATGACCCCTAAATTATTAAAAAATGGAGGTGGACAAGAGAAGAAGTTATTACCAGTGATAGTGAAGCCAGCTTTCCTTGTCTACGTATTTTTGTTGCTGTCTAGTTCTAAAGAAAACTCAAATTCAACGTTGTGCGTTCGCTTTGCGTTACTTATTTTAATATTTTTATTGTTCTTTCAGATTAGTTTGTAACCTATTTTGCTTACGCTATTTGCTCTAGTGCAAGGCCATCATCCAATTGAGGCCTGGCTTTTCTGCATGACCCGCGCTCGTAGGGTCAATATACGATGCATACAAATCAGACTTCTGGGGCAGTTTTTGCTTTACAGCGATCTGTAAAGCTTGAGATTTCACATGAGTGGGACCAACAAGGTTTGACCTCACAAATTTTTTGTTCATTGGCAAGTAATTATGCCTGTTGGATTCAGCCTTGTAGACTTGAAGTGATTTGGGACATCGGAAGTGCAAATTTAAGCGATGGACTCAACGCGGTTTTAGCGAGAAAGCCACACTACCGACCAAAGAATCTTAACCAGAGGGCACAGCTTCTATTCATACTTGACCGACAACAGTTGGAACTTCAGCATCACGTTCAAGAGCCTACCCTAAGTTCTGGCCCCATTTAGGACAAAGTATTAAATGGCACAGTTTCATTTCGCCAGAAATTTTCCATAATGAAAACAAGCCCGAACACTGCGGTAAATAAGTAATGCTGTCAGAAAGTTGCGGGTATAGAGTGTAGCGGCGCGAGTCCGGCGCGCCCACCAGACGACGACGACGGCGACGAAGGCAGAACCACGAGGCGCACGCTCACGTGCGCTTGCGCTGGAGGAACAAAATCGGTTGGAGCCTAAACGCTGTCGCGGGTGTACGTGTCTGCGCCGGTCGCAACATGAATTGTGGACGTGGACCGAACACGCACCTTCTGAACGCACCATGTCGGACCCTTCGGTCTCGCCGGATGCTGCGGGCCAACTACAGCCCGGCGGTGACCTCGAAGCAGCCCCGCCCACCCATGAAGCAGCTCTTCCCGCCGACGAAGCAGCTCTTCCTCCTCACGCTGCAACCGCGGCTTTCCAGAGCACTACGCTACCCCAGTTTCAGAATCGGAACCCATGAACATGGTTCTCGAAATTCTAAGCGTGCTTTGGTCTGCATCGCATCACTCCCGAGGAGACGAAATAGAACATCGTCGTGTCTTCCCTGCCAGGCAGCAGCACGGACAAGCTTGCCGGCATCCTCGATGCCCCACATACTGTTGCGCCGCCCCACCACCTTAAGGCAGCGATCATCCAACGCAAGTCTCAGTCGGAGAGCAGCAGGGTGCAGCAGCTTAAATACAGCGAGGAGATAGGCGACGGACGATCGTCGGAGCTGCTACGTCGCAAGCGGCTGCTATTAGGCGATCATGGCCAGGACCTGAACAATCCACTGCTTCGGGAGCTTTTCTTTTAACGCTTCCCACAGGACATGGTATCGGTACTTGCGGCAGCCCCTGGCATGCCATTTGACCGACCCGCGGAAGTGGCTGCCCACATCGCTGACTATTCCCGGTCCCCGAGCATCGCCACAGTCGCCCATACGCTCTCCAGCTCAAGGAACGACTACGCGCTTGACCGACTTGAGAGTCGCATTGATGAAATCCACCATCAGCTCCCGTCCATCGCATCCGTCTCGCTACGACCTACCGTTCTCAACATCGCTCCTCCTTAGCTCTGTGAGCCTGGACCTTTGGGAGTCGGTTGGTTTCATCGTACCTTCGGCACTGCCGCCCGCAAGTGCAGCCAGCCTTGCTCATGGAATTGAAACTCGGAGACCGGACAATGGCGGCATCAAGTGAACCCAGTCACGCAGTCAGCCACCTCTTCTACGTCGCCGACAAGGTTGCCGGCTTCAGCTTCTTGGTTGATACGGGAACAGAGGTCAGCGTCCGCCCGACCTCTTCGCTACACCGCCGACGCCGAGAAATGACATCCCCGTTAATCGCCGTCAACAACTCCCCGATCAACACCTACGGCAAGCGGTCTCTCACAGTCAATTTTGGGCTACCTCGCACCTTCCCGTGTCTTTTCACAATTGCCGACACCAAGCAGTTCATCCTGTGTGCTGACTTACTGGCTTTCTTCAACCTGGCCGTGGACGTGCACTCTCGACGCCTCGTGGACATGACGAAGTCGCTTTCAGTACATGGCGTTTTCTCCTCTGTGACGGCGACCAGACTTCGAAATTTTGTGCCATGTTCCGTGTACGAGAAGATAGTTGATGATTTTCCCGCGATCACAAGTCGCCACACGGGAGAGTCCCCAGTTAAGCACGCCATCACCCACTACACCTTGTCTTCGCTGGAGCACGTCGCCTCGCCGGATCGTGTTACGCCATTGCTCGTCGAGAGTTCCAGCACGTGCTATAACTGGGAATTTCGCGTCTGTCCTCAAGCACCTGCACATCATCGCTGTGTATATATACCGAAAAAGGACAGCGGTGACTGGAGGCCATGCAGTCACTTCTGTGCCCTCAAAGCGATCACTGTTCCGGACCGGTACCCGCTCCCGAACTTGCAGGGCTTCACCGCGAATCTAGCAGGCTGCAAGATATTCAGCAAGGTAGACTTGGTCACTGCCTATCACCAGACACGTGTGGGGCCAGCAGACATCCCTATTACTGCCGTGATTACACCATTCGGTCTTTTCGAATATGTCCTCATGCCTTTCGGCTTGCGTAAAGCCGCCACGACATTTCAACGTGCCACTGACGAGGTTACCCGCGATTTAGATTTTGTCTTTGCCTACCTAGACGACCTCTTGATCACAAGCCCACCACCATACCAGCACGAAGCGCACCACAGGGCATCAGACCTCTCGACACGACGGTGAAGGCAATCCAGGACTTTCCACAGCCACCTCACTTAAGAAGCGAAGAGAATGTTTGGGCCTGCTAAACGTCTACCGACGGTTCATTCCCAAATGTGCCGAACTGCTCCAGCCCGCAATGATGCGCAGGGTACAACGGCAGGACAAGCAGAGCATTTGGTTGGTTGCTTTCCCCTTTTGCTCTGTTGCGCCTGCTTAGCGCACCTGTGTTCCAGAACGTACGTCCTCGTGCCTCACTTCCAATATCAGCCCTAAAATTCCCGTTGAAAAGAAGAAACAATTCTTGGGCCTACTTAATAGGCACTAGGCTTTATTCGAGTCCCATTCCTCTGAGGATGGACGCACATCAGTGGCTACCCATTGCATAGACACTGATGGTTCGTGTATTATCCGCCGCCGCTGATATCGGGTTTCATCGTCGGAGCGCAAAATCATCCAAGAGAACGTTGACGACATGCTTCGGCGAGACATCGTTCGTCCTTCAGGAAACTCTTGGCCATCGCCGGTTGTTTTGGGCCTTAAGAGAGACAATTCAGTGCGCTTCTGTGTTGACTATCGGGCTCTTAACAAAATAACTCGGAAAAATGTTTATCTTATGCCCCGAATCAATGACGCCCTCGACACGTTACTTGGCGCAAGGAGCTTTTGGAGTCTTGATCTTTGGTCGGGATATTGGCAGATACCCATGAACGAAGCCGATAAAGAAAAAACAGCTTTTGCCACACCGGACGGCCTGTACGAGTTTAACGTGATGCCGTTCGGATTATGCAACGCTCCAGCTACCTTTGAGCGCATGATTGATACCGTCCTTCGCGGCTTGAAATGGAATACCTGTCTTTGTTATCTTCAGGACATTGTATTTCTTTCTGCCACTTTCACTGAGCATCTTCGACGTTTGGACGAAGTGCTCACCTGTATAGCCCAAGCCAATCTCCAGCTCAACACAAAAAAGGCCATTTCGCCAGTACTTCCATCAAAGTCTTGGGCCATGTTGTTAGCAAGGAATAAATACGCCCCGATCCTGAGAAGATCAATGCAGTTCTTAATTTTTCCCGGCCTCTTCGTCAAAAAGAACTCCGCAGTTTTCTTGGATTGGTTACCACAATTGGAAAATGTGATCTGGTTGAGAAGACGAAGACATCGAAGCCACCTCACAGGCGGCGAGGCTCGTGACACCATCTTCTTCCTCTACCGAATTACCCCCTCATTAAACCGCTGTCCTCTAACATACGTCTGCTTCCTGGTCTTCAACAATTTGGTGCCGTGACAAGGATGAAAGGATTACACCGTTGGAGAGTCCTACCGAAGAAGCAGGCCCATTGAAGAGGACACAACGGTAACGAACGGCGCATCGAATCAACTCCCAGCAGAGCCATCTCTGCGTACCGAGCCCCATCATGGATCATCCGAAACGGAAGCGTAATATGCTTTGCGCCTCGACTACAAGGGTCATCAGCGAGATGAAGTCCATGATGGAGGTGACTCCACTACCGACCGGTGAGCTGGCTGAGCAACTTAATATGCTTAAACGGAAAGAGGCTGCTTTAACCGAACTAGACAAAGAGATAGAGGACCTCATTCCCGATGACCAACTAGAAGATGAACTGGCAACTGTAGAAGATTTCAGAGATTCTATTGCACGCATGGTCTTCCGCGCTGAAAGTCATCTTGCCACCGCATACCCAACGACGACCAGTGCGGCACAAGCTGTAACTTCCCGTGATGAAGGAATTCACTTTCGACTGCCCAAACGTGAAATCGAGTCTTTCAATGGAGAGTTTATACGATGGCCTACGTTTTGGGACCAGTTCGAGTCAGCGATACATAAACACCCATTCCTAGCCGACGTTGACAAGTTCAAGTACCTACGCAGTTATATAAAGAGAAAAGCGCAAGGCGTCATTAGCGGATTAACAACGACTAACGAAAGCTACCCCATAGCCATCGAACTGCTCAAGCATAGGTTCGGAGACAAAAGCCTGATAATCAACGATCACATGAGCAAATTGCTGAACCTCCCGAAAGTGGCCTCCTGTGAAAACTTGAGCGACCTTCAGACGCTCCATGAATGTGTACACACTCATGTTAGATCACTTGAAAACCTCGGAGTACACATTGAGTCCTACGGAATCATGTTGAAGACTGCGCTGTTGCAGACGTTTCCCTATGAGCTCGTGCTCAAGATTAACCAGTAATGCTAACAACGCCACAAGGACAAAGAAGAGAACGGCCTCATGAAGTATCAACGTTACTCGAACTTTTGAACCTTGAAGTGCGAAGTCGGGAGATCAGTTCAGTAATGACTGGTTCAGATACGCCTACCACAACAGAACCACACCGGAAACACGTCAACAACAACATAGAAGGTTCTTCTGCCACGCTAACGGTGAAGGTATCCCGCCATAAATGTCTTCTTTGTGAATCCAACGACCACCTCACAGATGATTGCCGGGTTAAACTCCCATTAGACTTAAAGAAAGCGAAATTGCGAAAGCAGGGATGTTGCTTTCGCTGCGCCAGGCCCTTTCAACGCGCTAAAAATTGCAAGAATGCAAAAAGCCTCTCATGTCGGAATTGCAAAGGACACCACATAACTTCATTGTGCGATCCAAACCGGAAACGACCAACACCAAGAAAACTGACGACTATGTCCACATCGACGGCTATGTCCCAGGAAACGGCTTTTGCGTGGACAGTGCCTGGAGAAGCGAAATTAACCTCACCAAGCATACAATCAAAAGCAGTGACATGCTCGCACGGAACAAATGAAGAGCCAGTGTTTGAGCAGGAAAAGGCCTCCTTGGAGGTGCACCTACCACGAGCTACCGACCAGAAAGAATCTTCCGAAGAAAGTTCACGGGTCTTACAAGTCCTCGTCGAAACCGAAGCAGAAGCTGATACGAAAGAAACCGCCGAATGTTTATTCTCGACTTCAGCGCCTGAAGCTTCATCTGCCGAGACACTTTATGAGCGTTGGAAGCCGGAGAGCACCTTCTGGAGAGACCATGGAAATTAGGGCGGCGAAACAAATACCTGCACGCGTTGCGACCTGCGCACACGACTCTAAGGAAGTCTCCAGTTTTTCTCGGCTACGGACAAACCCAATCAATCGCCAATTCATTGCCAGGTTCAAGGTATTAACCACCTGAAGCCAACCAGTTCCATATTATTGCGCCGGCCCGGAGCCTGTTACAAAATGTGATCTGGTTGGTTGGAAGACCACGACACCGAAGTGAAGACGAGCAGCGACCGCACGAGCAGCGGGACTCGAGACCTCTTCTTCATCAATCGAATAACGATAGCCGCTTGAAAGCCGTGAATAAAGCGGTGTCCTCTAACCCGCGCCTGCTTCCTGGTTTTCAACAATTTGGTGCCGTGACCAGGATCGAAGGATTACACCGTTGAAAACCCCTACCGATGAAGCAGGCCCATTGAAGAGGACGCGGCTACGAAGAACGACGCATCGCCCCAGCTCCTGCTAGAGCGGCACCTCCGCGTACCGGGTGTCATCATGGACCTGCTCAAACGAAAACGTGCTGCTCTACGCGCCTCAACTACACGGATCATCAACGGCATGAAAGCCACAATGGAGAGTACCCCGCTACCGATGGGTGAGCTGGCGGAACAGCTAAATATGCTCAAATTGCAAGAGACTTCTTTAAACGATATGGACAAAGAAATCGAGGGTCGCGTCCCCGGTGAGGAATTAGACGACGAGTTGACAGCCGTAGAACACTACTGTGATTCCATCGCACGCATGATTTTCCGCGCTGAAGGGCTTCTTGTAGACGCGTGCCTTTTCACGGCGGGTAATACAATACAGGCTGCCAGCTCACCTCCAGAACGAGTTCAATTTCGATTGCCCAAACTTGAGATACAACCTTTTCACGGAGAATTTGCTCAGTGGTCTGCATTTTGGGACCAGTTTGAATCTACGATCCATAAAAACCCATCACTAGCCAACGTTGACAAACTCAAGTATCTGCACAGTTATCTGCACAGTTATCTGAACGACAGCTACCCCATAGCCATCGAACTGCTGCAGCAACGATTTGGAGAAAAGACCCTGATAATCAACGACCACATGAGAAAACTTCTAAACCTGCCAAAAGTAGCCTCCTGCGACGACTTGAGTGGCCTTCAGAGGCTCCATGAACGTGTGCAGAGCCACGTCAGGTCGCTAAAGCATCTCGATGTTCACATTGATTCCTACGGAGTGATGTTAAAGGCTGCGCTATTGCAGAGTTTACCGTATGAGCTCGTGCTCAACTTTAACAAGTTAACGTTGACGGAAACATCAGCACGAGAACCGAGATGTGAAAGGCCCGATGAAGTATCGACGCTACTTGACCTGTTGAACCTAGAAGTAAGGAGTCGGGAGATTACTTCCGTTATGACTGGATCTGCATTCGACACACCACGGATGCAAGTGAAGGACAACACTCAAGGTTCTGCTTCGACGTTAACCGTTAGGTTGTCCCACAACTATTGCCTTTTCTGTGAATCACACGACCACATCACAGAGAACTGCCAGGCACAACTTACACTAGACGAAAAGAAAGCCAAGTTGAAATAACACGGATGTTGCTTTCGCTGCGCTAGGCGTTTTCACCGCGCCAAGGAGTGCAGGAGAGCGAGAAGGTTTTCGTGTAAAAATTGCAATGAACGCCATATCACTTCCTTGTGTGACCCAGCGTGGAAACACCGACCGCCGGAAAGATTGCCGGCGTCCAGCTCGTCAACGGAATCAAACACCTCCGACAGAATTGTTCTGCTTCAGACAGCACATGTCTGGATTACGGGCACTTCACGCAAACACCTGGTGAGACTCTTATTCGATGGAGGTAGCCAACGTAGTTTTATAACCGAAAGGCTGTCGAGGAAGCTACGATCCAATGTGCTTGCAGAGGAGGAGATGACGATGTCCGGTTTTAGAAATTCGTCCTTTCAACGCAGGCGATACAAAAGAGTACAACTCAACCTCTACAGCCAGTACGACTGTCGCGAATTTGAAATCGAGGCACTTGAAGTACTTGAGATAAGCAAGGACCTGCCTCGGTTAACGGAACAGACGATTCTTCAGGAACTTGATGCCAAAGCGATGCCATTCGCCGACTTCTCCTTTGAAGCTCAGCCCGAACCAGGCATTAGCCTACTTATCGGAGCGGACTTTTACTGGAAACTTGTTACTGGGGATATTCGGCGCCTTAGTGAAAATTTCACCGCCGTGAAAACAGTCTTCGGGTGGACGGTGCACGGAGGTGCGACATCCATCTCTCCGATCGTCGACTTCAGAGAAATGAGAAGCATGCACGTGGCAACTAAAGCGCCTGCAAAAGAGCAGAAGAAAGCCATTTCGGACCTTCACCACCTAGGAGTTACGGCCGAGCGAGAACTTTACGAAGAAAGTACAGAGAACTTCAAAGCTTTCAAGCATGACAAAGATATTGACAACCCAGGCGGGGAAAGCGCCTCTACATCAGAAAACGCAAACCTTTGTTGCGGTGGTGCTGAAATCGACTTTTGCAGATCAGACATCCCTCTCGCACGATTTACCGCTTGGAAGAAGACGTTAACTGATTGCTGCAAGAAACCGAAGCCTAAACGCGATAGTTATCTCAAGACAAAAGCATCACGAATACAGGGTGTTGCAACGATAACTGGAACACTTTAAAAATTTTTCCTGAGCGATCCGCCGCTCTGTTCACGCTCAAACTTCACACAAAGGTCGCATTTTGTGGTCTATTTTGTTTGACACCGGGAACAACAACGGTACTTACCTGTTTATTCTGAAAATAAATAAAAACGATTTTCGCCTATGGGAAAATGGCGGCGATTTGGACGTGCGAGCCCGAAAACCGGGTTTTCTGATCGTCTGTTAGCTCATTTCTAGGTGCATTTTCTGATCGTCTGCTGCACCATTTGGCTCCGTACGTGAATCCCAAACGTGCGTTTCACTCTGCAGGTGGTTCCGTCGTTCCAACATCAACTTGCGCTGGCTCGCACGTTCAAATCAGCGGCCATTTTCCCATAGGCGAAAATCGTTTTCATTTATTTTCAGAATAAACATGTAAGTACCGTTGTTGTTCCCGGTGTCAAACAAAATAGACCCAAAAATGCGACCTTTGTGTGAAGTTTGGGCGCGAACAGAGCGGCGGATCGCTCAGGAAACATTTTTAAAGTGTTCCAGTTATCGTTGCAACACCCTGTATGTGAAGGGAATTGGATCCCATGGACGCACGAAATGCATGGTTGTTTTCTAAACAACTCCGGAAGCTTAAACTTCATAGCTGCGCAGGTTCCCTGGTAAGGAGGCTCTTGGAAAAGATTGATTCGGACAATGAAAGTGTGAATGGACACGTTAGCTAATGCGTGGTGCTTGCATTTACCACACACTTTGAGACGGACAATTCATTCAGCGACTTCAGCGTCTTAAAGCTACAGACGTAATTGCACAGCGTACTGCCATTTTTAAAACTTAGCCATGTGAATCCAACCAGAGCCATAATATTTTGCCGGCCGGAACCTATTGGAAAATGTGATCTGGTTGAGAAGACGAAGACATCGAAGCCATCTCACAAGCTGCGAGGCTTCTGACACCATCTTCTTCCTCTACCGAATTACCCCCTCATTAAACCGCTGTCCTCTAACATACGTCTGCTTCCTGGTCTTCAACAACTACTTTTGACGTTTCATTCGTAAGTTTGCAAGAATAGCTTCTCCACTTAACAAGCTGCTAACATCTAGAACCGCATTCCTCTGGACTGAAGACTGCGAAACAGCTTGCATAACCCTAAAGGAAGCTCATGATTCACAATCCAGCGCGCAAAAACAAGGCACAAAAAAGAACGAGAGTTAGACAGGACAGCGCTGTCCTGTCTAACTCTCGTTCTTTTTTGTGCCGTGTTTTTGCGCGCTGGATTGTCAATCATGACCATTCACCAACTCGCCCAAATCACAGTCCTCTTGAACTAAAGGAAGCACTCATCTATGGGCCTGTACTATGCCATTTTGACGAGTCCGCCCCCACCTATCTTCATACCGACGCCAGTGGGCACGGTCTTGGTGCTGTCCTTCTCCAACGTACCGATGCCTCCTCGAAACGTGTTGTCGCCTACGCGAGCCGCACTTTGCCTCCTACTGAAAAGAACTATTCCATAACAGACGAAGAGTGCCTTGCCGTTGTGTGGGCTTTGCAGAAATTTGGCCTTATTTGTACGGGCGGCATTTCTCGGTTGTAACGGACCATCACGCCCTTTGCTGGTTATCGTCGCTTAAAAATGTATCGGGACGTCTTGGCAGCTGGATTCTGCGGTCCCAGGAGTACGGCGTCTCTGTGACTTACACGTGGAGCAGAATCCATAAGGATGCTAACGCTCTGTCCCATTGTCCCCAGTCATCATCACCAGATGCTTTAACCTCTTCCGGTTCGGCAGTAGCATTGCCAATAGCACCTCTGCACACCTCTGCACAAGATCTCCCTTCTAACGTTGTATTTTACAACGCGACGACACGTTCTGCCGACCACTCATCGACCAACTGGAAGGTTCAGCATCACCAACCAACGGGCGTTCCCACTGAAAAAAGAAACAAATTGTGTCTTCTCAATGGTGGAGCTCTTTACCGCTTCAACTCTCACCCTACTGGGGACAGATGGGTTCCAGTCATCCATCGCTGCCTTCGGAACCTGATCTTAGAAGTTTTCCATGACGACCTGGCACTGGACATCTTGCTTTCCACAAGACTTATGACTGAATCGAAAGCCGGTTCTTTTAGCCGCGCTTTTCGGCCAGCGTCGCTAAATATGTTGCGTCACGCCCTTCTTGTCAGTTTTGTAAACTCCCAACCTCGGCCTCTGCCGGGATTCTAATACCTCGTCCCTGAACCCCTGCTCCATTTGACATTGTTGGCATCGACCTGTATAGACCTCGTCCTGTAATGCCGACTGGTCATCGGTGGATCGTGACCGCTGTTGACCATCTGACCAAGTATGTGGAAACTGCCCCTTTCCGTACGGGTAGCGCTTCCCAGGTGGCATCTTTTAAATGCAGAGCATTTCAGTAACTCACGATGTCACCCGCGTTGACGTCCGTAGTCCGCACCGCACCCCTCCCTACTATATAAAAAAAAATACTTTCCGGCGGCCGGTTTCGATCCCTCGACCCTGCGCGCGGAACGCAATGTACATGGTGCTCTACCCACTGCGCCACAAAGCCGACACAGAACGGGAAGCTACGAACGCGCCTGATATCATTGACTCATTCAAATTACTGCTGACGAGCGCTCTCTCGTCAGCAGTTGCCACAAGTGCAACAACATTAACGTAACGCAAACTACTTAACGTCGTGCGCCCCCGGAAATGCTTTGCATTTGATCGTGCCCCTCGCGAGGGGGATGTTTCACTGCGTCTTCTCTCGGTCGCGGGACCCGTGGCGCCATCTGGCGGAGGCGCGGCACAACTCGTAGCACTTTCTTTGAAAAAGCGCCTCGAAAGCGCGGCAAATATGAAATAGGGATGACGCGCTTTTTTTTTCAAGGCATCTTTTTCCCCCATTGACCACCTCGCACTCGTTTAGGTGATCGTGCCAGAACATTCCTTTCGGCAGTTCTTGCGGAAATTCTTGCATCGATCGGTACTGCCCACCAAAAACAACTTCAAGCTATCACCCTTAGACGAATGGATTGACAGAACGATTCCATCGTACACTTTCCGGTATGATTTCCTGCTAGATCAACCCCGACCACATGAATTGGGACGTTATCCTTCCTTTTGTCACCTACACCTATAATACCACCCTTCAAAGTACCGCCGGATTTTCACCGTTTTTTCTTGTTTATGGTCGCCACGCCACTGCTGTTTTTGACTCCTCTTTCTTTTCCTGCCCGTTATATACAACAGACAACGCACCGGATCATTCTGTTTCTTGGCTAGCGCATTGCCGGACGCTCCCCCGATTGAGCACCTAGTCCTGCCAGAACGACCGAAAATCTGGCTATTACGCAGCTCACCGAGATGTCTCCTTTAAAACGGTAGTTGAAGTGTTGCTTTTGACGCCTGTCCGTGCGCCAGGACTGGGCGAAAAGTTTATGCCCCGCTTCATTGGCCCCTACAAAGTTCTTCAGCATACCTGTCCAGTGAACTATTTAGTAGCTCCTACTTGAGGTGTCACCGACCGCTGTTGCCGTGGCGTGGAAATTGTGCACGTGTCACGTATGAAGCCATTCACCTAAACCAGCCAGGAATACTTTGATTACTTGATGCTTCGCCTTCATTCACGGATCACTCACCATCATCATCTCGCCCACGGGTGCGTTCGCCTCGGGCTCCATCTTGACTGGTCTCCCACCAAAGCCGGTCGCGCCGTTGCCGTGCAATAAACGCTTCACCATGGCCCCTGGTCGACGTCTCTACGTCTCTCTCTCTCTGAATATAATATATATATATATATATATATATATATATATATATATATATATATATATATATATATTATGTGAAGCTCCGGTTGTTAACTGACGGGACGTGTACACCAGGGGTCAATGACGACAGAGGTCCCAACACGAGGGTGAAACGTAGGTCCATTGTATTATGCTATTATGCTGAGCCCACAGGTCCAATGGGTTCAGAAGGAAAGAAGCTGAAACGTGGTCAGACATGGCAGACTGCAATGAAAAAGGACAGAAAGCAAACAGCGGGATTTAGTCCTCCACCTTCTACCATTCCCGCGCAAGTCCCAGTTCAGATAAGGTACAGAACGCACCACATACGCGTGTAATCTCGAGAGGGACCACATGGGATGTCGCAGTCAGAGTAGCCGGGGGTTGTAGAGGTGCTGATCCCGTTTGGCTGGCACCACGTCACTCGAACCACACGTGGCCCCACTCGGTGGCATACCCCAGCAGGAAGACCAGGCGGCCCGGTGCTGTACCATGGACCCCTCGCCCAGAGGCCTAGGAGAGGCAGGCAGGGGCGGCAGCCCCGACGGGCGGTCCTCTCGAACCGATGGCGGCGCCGCCTGATGGCTGATGACGAGACGCCCGGTGCATGGCACGGGCGCCCGGTGTGGTGGCGGGCACGAGAGACTGCCGCTACGGCGAGGCCCCGCTATACAGCTGTCACTTGCGACGTCCCGGTGCGGTAGCACGGGTGCTGTCGGTGGGTGTAGATCACGTTCGGTGCTGTCCAAGCGCACACAAAGCTTCCTCTGCTCTGGCAGCCTTGGGGCCATAGGGAGCTTAAGAGGGTTCAACGTTGGTCGACCACTCTGAACATGTCAAACACACTCTGGACACGCCCCGGTGGTTAAAAGGAGGTTCCCTATGCCCCGAGTAGTACGAGCCCGGGGAAAATACCGTCTTAAATTGTTCTTTCTTTTTTTCGTTGTTTATTTTCTTGTTTTGCCTGTTTTTTTCATGTTTGTGCGGCGTGACTGTGGGTTCTCCTTATCCCTCTTTTTTCTTTTTCCCTCTTCCACTTATCTCATTCTTTTGCTGCCCACCAACCTTGATCCTATTGTACAAACTCTCCCTTCCTTTGCCCTGTCCTCGCCCTTGCTACATTTTCTCTATATATAGAGCCTGAAACCAACGTATTCTGAACTCTTAGGGAAGGAAGTCCTCTTTTTAAAACGTCATTTTTTATTTTTATTGTTTTTCTCGTGTGTCTGTTTCTACTTGTTTTATTTTTTCGCTCTCTGTGTGAGCTTTTATGTTTCCAGACTATCTTCTACCATGAGCGCTACCAGGATTACGGAGAAAGACGCCATCTGGAAGTTCCCGCAGACCGCACCGTCTAGTGTTGTAACATGCGACTCGCAAACTAACTAACATTTTGAACATTTTGACCCTCTCTGTGTTGAAACCCCTGCTTTCAAATACCCAATCCGGCGTATGCATTTCTAGCTGACGCACGCTTACTCATTGACTGCATACCTGCTAACTCCACCACAGTTTTCCTGCATGTCGGAAGTAATGACCAGATCGCTTCTTCTGCTGAACGTATTTTTTGTGACTACCACTCGCTCACTGACCTTATTCTTCAATCTCGGCATAGTATCCCCACCATCTACGCCAGCTTCATTCTTCCGCGCTCCGCTAACCACCGCCGTGACTGCCGAATCTCCCGCTTTGGCATTGGCTGCAAAGAAAAAGCACGACGCTTTACTCCCTTCTGCGCGAATTCTGCCGCCACTCTCGCTGCGTCCGCTTCAATGACCATGGCTTCCAGCACCTTCCCGCCCGCTGAGTCCTTGCTGCTGATGGCCTGCACCCCAGCTTCGAGGGTATGGCTTTGCTTCGTAGCCACAGCCGCGAGCTTTGCTTCACGCAACAGCGCTGCAACCCTCTTAGATGGCCCGAAGTCCTATGCACCGCCACCCAAGCTCCCGCAATGTCCTCATACGACAGTAACTTCCCACCGCTGCCTCTGCTCCCCTCCAACCCAACGCCCTCCACGACCACCGCGGCCACGGAGCATTGGCTGAGCGCAAGGGACCTACAACGTAAGCAGCCAATCCGCACTGCCTGCAGGCGCCAGAAAGCCAGCCCATGCCCTGTACAGCCTCCGCAAGAAAGTGTCTTCTGCGCCGACAAACTGACTAGAACCTAGAAAACCCGGTAATGCAGCCTCCTACCCAGTGTCAAAACAGTTCTTAAGATTACGACAGATTACTGAAAAACGCTTACGTTCCCACTTGCACGTTCCCGCACTTTCACAGTATTTTTCGGCCGAGGTAGCACCCATGGGTTTTGAGGGTTAGGCTGAGACCTGCAACTGCCGAACTCTCCCCATCCAACACCAGGGAGTGGCAACAGGTACTAGAGAATGCATCTTTGAAATTAACGCAGATAATTTTAGGTAACTACGAGGTATGTCCTATTCCCTCCGCCAGGAAGAGGAAATTTTTAGTAAGGAGCTAAGCGAAAGAGAATCAGGCCTTCTACTCAGCTACGAATTCAAAAAGGCATCCGCCATATCTGAAACAAATGTCCGTACATTTTCCCGAGAGAGAGAGAAAAAAGACTTTATTTAGTGTCCCGATAATTTACCAGACGGTCGGCAGCCGAATCCAGCTTGGACCCGACGGCGGCGTCTATGGTCGGGCCGTTCATAAATGAGGTGTATAATATTCCTAGCAATGACTACACCCGGAAGAATAAAGTTATCCCCACTACTAATGGCTGTCCATTATCTGAAAGTGCACATGAAAATCGCCCCTTTAACGCGAATAACGCGCCAAATACTGACCATTCACCAGCTCACATTAGCGCCGGTACTAATGAGTCTGCCAACGCAACCCCAAATTTTTATTCCCCTTCTGTCAGGTCTCCCCAGGGTATCAACGCTAACAAAAATCTCAGTGGAAATGTGATGAACATCTGGTTCCATGTAAGTTCCAGTTAAACGGGGCGATCCACATATTTTTATCTGGATCTAAACGAAGAATAACTGGAACGAGAGATATAAGTGGATCTTAGCTGGAACTGTGCATTTGTTTTCTTTAGGTTTCTGGTTATTATGTGGAACCGAATAAATGAGGGGATGCGCTATCAGGCGTTCCAGTTACTGTTCCACTTATGTCCCAGTAAAAATTTTGGACAGTGCTTTTGTATATTTTTTGCTCGTGTCTTGTTCCACATAACTTGTGCGCTGCAGTGAAGTATGCACTGAATCGTGCATTAACTGGAACAATGAACCACATATATATTTGACGCGCTTTGGCGCACAAGCGCACGCACAAGCACTTGCACGCACACAGACATAGATACAGACACGAACGCACACCCGCGCACCCACAAATACACACACACATGCATGCAGTCACACACGCACACACGCACGCACCACATAAAATTTAATAAACTTCGTCGATATCTATGGCACTGTCTTAGAGGAGTGTACTTATATAAGACGGCTAAGACGTATTTTTAGTGACGTTATTTGACAGAAAAAAACATATGTCCATTGCTATAACAACACCGTACAAAGCATGAAAGGTGCGAACCCGCCGCGGTGGCTCAGTGGCTAAGGCGTTGCGCGGCTGAGCACGAGGTCGCGGGTTCGATTCCCGGCCGCGGCGGCCGCTTTTCTGATGGAGGCGAAAAGCAAAAACGTCCGTGTGTACGAGATTTCGGCGCACGATAAAGATCCCCAGGTGGTCAAAATTAATCCGGAGCCCTCCACTACGGCGCGCCTCATCGCCTGCGTTGCGTCGGCGCGTTAAACCCCACAATCAGATCATCAGATGAAAGGTGCGAGGAAAGGTTATCTTAGCGAAAATAGAAATTCCACGAACCCCTCTCAGGTTGTCTGCGGCGCTCAAACCGCTTTAGTGAATATCGTCTTTTGCTAATTGCAGACGCGCAGTACGTCTGAAATCACCAATGACTTGAATTTGAGAAGGACCAGATGTCCTCAGGTTCTCCTTCTGCGTTTGGGACAGAGCCGCGGTAGTGCTGAAGAATTCATTGGGCTTTTGTGGATACCTCATAAAGAAATATATATAGTTGTTGAGACTATTGCATGTTCTGCATTTGGTTCACAAAGCGTCGCAGAAACATCGTTTTTTGCTCAATACTCAGCCATCAGCTCGCTGTGTTGTAGTACGTGCACAATTTTAAGTGCTTTACAGGAACGTATAAATGGCTACAATCTGTTGTAAAATAGGTACTTAGTCCACGTTATTTATGCCCTGATGCGGTATATACATAGTGTTGACCGACTGTGCCGCATTTCACACTGGACGCAGCAGAGCGAGAGAGAGAGAGAGAGAGAGAGAGAGAAAGAGAGAGAGAGAGAGAGAGAGAGAGAGAGAGAGAGAGAGAACGCTTTTAATGAAAGCTGAAGAGGTCAGCATGTCACGCATGCAGTTATATATGGTTGGATGTTCGTTAGCATTTTTCGTCTCGTGCATGCTATTAAGGGTGACTCACCGGATCCAATTCATATGGGACTCACTAGTTCATGACGCAAATTCATGAGACTTACTAATTCAAAAGCACCATGTACCGATACAAGAAGTTTTACAAATTCACAGAAATGACACTAACGACCCGGTTTGCTTCTTCTGGAAATACAGTAGATCCTCGTTAAGACGAACTTGGTTAAAAGGAACACTGATTAAGAACCCCAACATTTTTCTCTTGTAACATCCACAATGCAATACATCTCCGCTTAATACGAATTTCGGATAATACGAATACATTTTTACGGTCACATCGGGTTCGTCTTAACGGGAGTCTGCTGTATATCATTTCTTTGCAGAGATAAAAAAAACAAGAAACGCATTTTGGTTTATCCAGTCTTCACTGGAAGGCGCTAGCGGTCTACCATGCGAGAGTTTTATTTCTTTGTTTCAGTAGAGAAGCGACATATATCTAAAATAAGCAAACTAGGCCGTTGTGAATATCAGTATGTATTTGTAAAACTATTCATATTGGTGCACGATGGTTTTTAAGTCCGTTGGTCATGACGTAGTAAGTCCGATAGGAATGCTAACAGGTGAGTCCCTTTTAATTTCCACAAGCAAAAACAAAAGCCCCTTTGCAGGGAGCGGTTGATTGGGTGAACGGAACTAAACTTAGACAACTAAATATACCACATGATACCTGCATTGTTTTGTATGTATTAATGCTGAAATGACATTGTAATTCCTAATTATGCTGTGCAGTAACGGCAAAAATGCGCAGAGTTAACTTGCTGTTGTGTCTTGTCATAGTAATTGAAGTTCATTGAATGATCCGCCTTCTCCAGATGCCTCCCCAGTTGCTTTTTTCCTGTAGTATTGGTGTTCAGGAGGGAAAAGGGCTGGGAAACGGGCCGATGTATTATTACTCGCTAATTAGCTGTAAGTAGCTTTATATAACGTGGGTATCTAAGAGCGTCGCAGTATATTTTATTGACTACGGAAAGGCTTGTTGTCATGAAAAGCAGTATATGAAGCCACGCCCTTTTGCGTTCATTGTAAACAGTAACGCATAAATTGTCATCCAAAGTTAAGCTCGGATATCGCACGCACTCACGGCCCTCCGCGAGAAACAAATTTAGCCAGTATTTACGCGCTAACGCGGCTATTATCTGAGCTTTGTTTCGGCCTCAGTGGGCGTAAACGTCCGCTTAGACGCATATGCCCGTTTTCCGAATCAAATAAAAGCCATCACGTGTGCAGAGTTTGTATGAGCTCTTATGGGGGCGCATCGCCAAAGCCTCCGCGAGAACGAAAGTTTGCCGAAGCCATGAGGAAAAGACCGCCACTCCAGTAGCGCATTCCATGCGCATGCGTCAGCAGCAGCACTGCAGAGCTGTTTTTGCGTTGATTCACGGTACAGCGGGGCTGCAACGGGTACGACGACGACGGATGAAAATCGGGACTGCGTCAACGCTTTAAACGACAGCAGCGCTCCCATCTTCCAGGATTCCCTCCGCTAATTTTACGGTCTTCCGCATGCAGCGCCACCAGTGGCATTCCCAGGCGGGTTTCTCAATTGCTCGCGCAATGCGCCTGATATTTACTAAAGAAATTCTCGGTCCCGCTGGCGAGAACCGTTACCGCCGTCCCGTTAGCAGTTTGAATGGGTTGATTGCGGCGTGCAACTGGGAATTTTTTCATATCCCCGGGCTGTATTTCCTGTTCGACGAAGTGAAGTTTTGCCAGGAGGCGCAAAAAAGGTCAGTGCTGCTTATTTATGTCTGGTAACGGTTGTTGTTCTGTGACATCTTTGTTAACTGCGTCCGATAAACATACCGCTTCTCTGCCCGTTATTCGTGTGTCGTCCATGCTTGTGGTCGTGGCGTGTAACATTTTGTGTTGGAGAAACGTTTGCAGCCGTAATTTACCAAAACTTCTGTGTTCGTGGGTCAGAGTCGGCTGGAAATTTCTGACTGCGTACGCTAGCCATTGCTATAAGGAAGTTGCTGGTTTGCGCGTTTCATGATTGGATGTACCCTTACTGTGTGGCTTTGCTTAGTTGTATATTGACGGTTGCTGTGTATCTCTGCGGTAGAGAATCTTCTCGGGTTAGTCGCTCGCGATAATCGCGCGTGCGCACGTGTACAACTTCAAAGCAAGTTTGTCGGAGCGTCCGTCCTTAGATTAATTGGTATTTTTAAAACTTGGGTGGTAATTGCGGCGTTGTGTTAGTTTACTGAGTAGAATGCATTTACTGTGCTTACCAGACCGGGAGTCTTCGAGCTTGCCCGTTGCGCGCAAGGTAGACGCTATTTCGTGTTGTGTTGATGTGTTTTCAAGGCGTCATCTTACGTTTATCTGTTCCATGTTTCATGTTTATGTTCCATGTTTCTTCCAATTCCTTTGACCAATTGAGATGATCTATTTTAAATTACATTGCCGGAAGTGTAGAGAAATGGAAGGGACAGTTGTTGTCTTAGCAGTACCGCAGTAACAAACGTTTCTTTTGTAGAGGGGAAGAAATGTGGAAACACAACACGCAGCGGGTATATAGAAAGTGTGCTGCCGTTTCTATGCTGTTAATATCAGTTGTAACTTGAGACTTCACGATAATTATTCAATATCCATAATTAGTGCTTGCTACTTCACGAACCGCGTTAGAAATAAGCAACTCATGCACTTTTATGCCGTCAATGTTGGTGGTAACCCGAGAGTCGAAATAATTTCCGACAACGCTCAGGTGATAAGTTCTTGCATCACTATGTGCACCCAACATTAACCCATTTCTGTGCTTCCTTGAACTTAGAAAATATACAGCGAAAGCAGATTGCTACATTCTGTATTTGATCTGTATAACCTGTCCAGATGGCTGACTGTGAAGACATTTGTCTCTACACTGGTAATTTGCGACAATTGTTTCCCTTTGTCTGAAGAACAGAAATTAAGACGAATTATTTCCATTCCTTACATATACAGTCGAACACGGATATATCGAACACGGGTATATCGAATTATTCTCTATATCGAACTCATGAATTATCCCCTTGAAAATTATCTGTAAAAGTATAGGAATTTGTACGTTTATATCGAACGGTATTTTTCCCGACATTGGGTATATCGAACGCCGCGCGAGCTGGAAGGTGCTCTTCGGCGGTCGCTGCACCCCCGATTTACGCGGTCGCTTAGTGCCTTCGCCGAAACCCGACAGGGACAGAAGCCGGGGCCTCGGAGCGTCATGCTTGCCTTCTCATGGATAACTGCTCGGCCAACCAAACCACCTATGAACTCGACAACATCGAGCTCAAGTTTCTGCCTCCGAACACAACAGCCAGGCTGCAGCCGCTCGACCGCTCGACTAAGTCGTTCAAGGTTGGGTACAGGAGGCGACCTCTCGATAGGCTTTTGATGAACCTCCGCGTTCCCACGGCGCCCACGCGGAGGTGCCCACGCGGAGGCAGGCCAGCGATTTCTTTTCACGCAAATAAAGCATCCTGTTGCGTCGTTAGTGCGGAATTAGTTGTCATTATTGAATGCGCCGATCGGTAAGTGGTCGTCCGCCACAGGTGAGGTCTCAGAGCCCATATTTTTTTATATCGAATTTTTCATATATCGAACTATTTCGCGATCCCCTTGGAGTTCGATATATCCGTGTTCGACTGTACCTCTGAAATCATGGCTGTGTCATTCACTGTGGCTGAAGACATCTTCGGCACGCCGAGGCGTCGTCGTGACAAGTGTGGCAGATTATGAATGCATTGTGGAAGTCATAAAGCCACGAAAGAGTGCCTCTTGAGTGTTGCGTATTATACAGACGTTCACCACACCGCATGGAGCAATGACAGGTGAGCCTAAAAATGTTCAAATATTGTTATATTTCGCCTGAAAACGTTACCAGGGCTCGTGCTGCAAAATAAATTTTAGCACAACTAATCAGGCATTGTACGACTTCTTGTAGTACTCCCTTCTTAGAGGGAAGCGTAAATTTATGCTTCGATATTTTTATACTGTTTTTATTTTCCAGAAAATAGGGCGGACCGAACATAAAACAATGGAACAAGGAATGCATACTGCCATTTTCCTGGTTATTGAAGGCGTGTGTTCACCGTTCTTGAAGGCGTGTGTTCACAAAAAGGAAACACATGAAAGCCGTTGTACGGGATGAAATCATTGCATTCTACAAGTAAGTACGCACTCCCAGTTCTGGAACTTTGATGGTCCCTTTTTAGGTAGTTGCAATATACGTAATGGCTTCGGAACACCATTTAAGTGACAACTTGACCTGTAGGTGAAAACGACAGTAAGAGCTTTTGGGAACACGTTGGCAAAACTTTCCTGGAAATGCACTCCGAGGAGGCCCTGCCAGGAACGCCTGCATCTTAATTTTAGTTGGGTAAGTTGGCATTTTATTTTTGTGGGACTCAATTTATGGTAGTGTTTATTGAAGCTGGCATTTTATTTTTGCGGGACTGAATTTGTGGTAGTTTTCTTTGTAGCAAAATCTTACTGTTAAAAATAAATCCTGAACTCCAATATTGGGAAATACCTTCACATTCAGCCTGTTTCGGATTCTGCAACATGTGGACAAAAAAAACTATTATTTTGCATTCAAGTTTTGCAAACAGTTTGCTTTCACATTGAGAGTTGCTGCTGTAATAATGCGGTACCACGGCCACGCCCAGTGCGGTTGCTTTCCAGAATTAGAGAACGGCCATTGACAGTCTGTGCTAATATTTTTTGTACATTGTTAGCAGCATTCCCAGAAAAGAAACCAAGAAATCGCTGATATTTCAATCGATTACTGTGCTATAAAAGGGGTATCCTAAGCAACTCACTCATCTAAAGCCATCGTCTAACAAAATTTTCTTCTTTATTCCTTAAAGGTACATGACGTGGTCCAGTTATTCTCGAGGTCCAGTTATTTTGAGAGAAGAAAATGATAGCGTAAATATTGTCTGCAAGAAACACGTCATGGATTTTCCGCCTGCGTTGTCACATCAAGATGTGGTCATCCTCCTCGCCGTATATTTCATCTTTATCTCCTGAAACTTATGCGACTTTGGAGAGTTCTTGGGACTTTTGCAGAGTTCTTGGCCATTTAACAGTGGCCTGGTGTCATTTAAGTTGAAAGCTCTGTTGAAAGACTTGATGTGGTCACTCTACTTGGGATTTTAAATTATTGTTAGACGTTGAAGCCTATTCGGAAAGATATGTCGTGGTTCAAATGATTGGTAGATGCAAGCGGCATGTCAATTGCAAAAGTGAAGTCGTGCTTTCCTTTGCAATTTTTCATTGGCACAAAGCGCAGGCTGCCTTTGCAGCTACTCTGTTACTCTGTTAATGTAGTTAATGCACTGCACTGTAACGTTTTTATTCAAGTGCAGCTCGAAATTTTTTTCCATGGCAGTGCTGCTGTTGATGGATGCAAACGTGAGAGTAATTATTTACACAGACGGTTTGGGGCTTTATTAATCAATTTTTGTACTGTATCTTAGCTGACACCTAAGCCCTAGAAGAATGCGAAATATACATATTTGGTTTGAAAAGGTGTTTACTTTGGACTAAGTTGCAATTCTTGCTTGTCAGAGGCAGTGCTTTGGTCACAAGCATACTGTCGTCATGATAGTAGGGTTTGTATAGCACGCAACTGTGAATTTTACCTGAGATAAATGTTCCGGCTGGAAAAATGCTTCCATGTTCGCTTGGTAAAATTGATTACGTGTATGTTTCAACGCTACCTGGCTTGGTTATTTGGGATGTCTGAATTGTTCTTGAGCGAATTATTAACGTCTTTATTATTAGGCTGCTTGTTAAATTTTAAAATGCGTAACATGCTCCGAGCTATCTGGTTTGTAAAATTTTGTTTGTAAGATTCACACTGGGTGCTATGAGCTTTTGTTTGATAAGTTATTTTAAATAGCTACATATTGTCGGGGAAGAAACGCGGCTTCAGTGAAAGGCTTTTTCAGGGCGCGTATATAGTCGGTTTTGGCTACAGTTAGCTTGATATTGCAGTTAGCTTGATATTGATATACGATGTGTTTTAGTTGTGCAATAGTGCCACATGCTTCCGATAAGTTTTTCTGTGCAAATGTTATATTGTTAGTATTGGCTCGGGTGTTCTTTTCCTACACTCTTGCAGGTCTTGTGATAATCCAACCGTGTATGGCTTGTATTTTTGGCTTTTCCCTACAATTTAATAGCAAACTGCATATTTTGGAACCGGGATGCGTAAACATGGTATGGCAAGCGCTGTGGGTACTTCCGCATTTGCGGTACCTGATTTCATGTGATGAAACAGCATATTTTATGCTCACTGTTGTGTAATTCTTTTTGAGTTAGTGCGAGGGTAGATGTACAAGTCTGTTTGTGACGCGGTTGCGCTTAAAGCCATGTTTATTACCCATGTTTTTTTAGCAAAAAAGAATGGCAAATATAAGCGAAAATAGGAAAGTGCCACTTAGATCGTTTTGGCCACTTGATATCGTTTTGGTATTTCATCCTGTACGCTGGTCATTTTCTGCCCAAGTGGAAACAGATATGTCTCCGTATCTCAAATGTACGCAATAATACGAGCTAATAAAATTTGCTTAGTGTTTTGAAAAGCATAGTATCAGTGCTAATAGTTGGTTTGGTATGTATTTTAATGCGAGTCTTGTTTCTTTTACATGCAGCGAAAACCCAGAACAGGATGCGGCGGGTCAAGCCAAAGTCTCTGTGTGCCGTTCCAGGTATCTCAGACCAGCTTTTATATAGAACTGTGCTCCGATAGGCAACTGTTGGGAACTGTCAGGGACCACACTGCTGCGCGGTTTCTGTTTTCCAATTGTTGGTATCACTGTGGGCCATATGTCAAGGCTGCGTGAGAATGGTGCTTGCGGTTTCCTTCTGATACCAATGCATCTGCCAGCCTGGCAAATGACCTCAGTTTATACCAACAGGAAAGCAGATATATTGGAAAAGTGAAGTCCCATAGACAGCTTCTCAACGTCTATCGGAACACCGTTTTATATAAACAGCTGGTCTGAAGGTACCTGGAACGGCGCACCGGATAAATCCATAATCATTTTACGTGGATCAGTGTTCCAGTAACTTACACTACCCGTTTATTTGGAACAGTGATCCGTATACTTTTATTTGGAACGCCGATCCAGATAATTTAGCTGCAAAAATATGTGGTGCACTGTTCCACTTACATTTTCAGGGTATGTGGAACACGGTTCCAAATATATAAGTGGAACTTTTTTGCAAAAAAGTTCCAGTTACTAAGTGGATCTTATGTGGATCCAGATTAAGAGTGTAGTATTACCCTGTCAACAGAACCGATGAGCGCCCTGTTAAAAGGTCTGAACTTTTGCCCGGGAACTTGCGGTTTCGATGAATGTCTTTTTATGGACTTAGATAACTTCGCCAGGAATATGAGACTGCGACAGTACTTCCATGACCAACCCCCAACCAACAAGCCCGAGCTGTATTAACTAGCCATAAGCACTGGACCCCTCTCACTCAGCGCGATACATGCCTCGACATGTACATTAAAGCCATTCGTTGCGGTGTACAAGCACCATACCAAAAACAAATCTCTTTCCGCCGTAACATCACAAACAAGGATAACAAAGACCTATAGAAACTCGCAGGTTGCCGAGAAACAGTAATCAAACCGGCCGATAAAGGATGCGCCATCGTGATCCTCGACGAAACTGACGATGTCAACGAGGCTCATAGACAGCTATCAGAATCTACGTTCTATAAAATTACTGCCTAGTGATCCCACTAATGATTATAAGCTAATTGCCAAAGATGAACTAACTGAGCGTGTTCAAAATCAGAAAATAACTGAAACAACTGGGCGTTATCTTATCCTCTTAAGCCCAGTAGCCGGTAAATTCTACCTTCACCCTAAGATTCATAAAAATAACAACCCAGGTCCCCCCCTTGTTTCTGTCATTGGTGCTGTCACCGGGAACCTCTCGCGCTATGTCGACTCTCTCATTCGCGACATTCCCCCAGCTTTCCATTCTTCAATAAGGATGCAAATGATTTTTTCTCGGATATCATGAAGATTGAAATTCCTAACTGTTTGCTTGTTACCTTGGATCTCGTGTCGCTATACACAAACATACCGCATGCGGATGGAATCACCGCTGTATCCTGTGGGTATCAGCGGTCGGCGGGTGACAAACCTATCGACTCTCTCACCCTTAAAACGTTCCTTCACCTTATCCTTGAGCTTAAAAATTTTGAGTTTGATGGTGTCAGTTACGTGCACGTCAGCGTAACGTCAATGGGAACCAAAACCGGGCCTTATATACGCGAATATCTTTATGGGATATCTAGAGTCCAACTTCCTCGCAACCCAAAATTTGAAGCCACTGTACTAAAAAAGGTATATATATATATGATATATTTATGGTATGGCAGCACGGTGAAATGGAACGTCTTGCGTTTGTTGAGGCTTTTAACCTTGCGTATCCTACTAACTCTCTCTCTCATTCCTACTCTGCGCACAGCATAAGGGCAGGCTTCAGACTAATCTCTATAGGAAACCTATGGACACGCGCCAGTATTTGGACGTTCACAGCAGTCATGTCAGATACTGCAAGACTGCAACACCTTATACCCAATCTCACCGTTTTAGGCAAATCTGCACAGTCCAAGCGGATTCCAATTCTACGTGCAGAGAACTTAAAACCCCTCTCTTGAACAAAAAATATCCAGAGCAGGTGATCGATGACGCGACTGCACGAGCTAACCAGTTGAACCGCACCGAAATTCTCCGAAACAAGCTCCAAAACCCAATCCACAATTAAACCTGGTTTTGACCCATTGGGCCTCTTCTCCGAAACTTGTATCCGTACTAAAAAACATCGCTATAGCCTTGCTCGAAGTGAACGCCTAAAAAGAATATTTCCCGAGCCGTCACGCGTTGTTTACAGACGAGCAAACATTTCGGCGACGTTCTTACCAAATCCAGCATCAACGCCCTTTAACAAACCACGGTGTAAGGTATGCCCACGAATGACCACCACACAGCGCGCCACCAGCACATCTTCAAACTGTTACGTTAACGTAAAAGGGCGCTTTAACTGTGATTCCGCCAACGTCGTATACCTGCTGGAATACACCCTATTCGGAAAACCATACATCGGCCAGACTAAAACACCCTTTCGTTGGCGGTTTACCAATCACCGCTCTCATGCAAAAACTCCCCTTCTTTGCCTCTATCAAAGCATGTAAACACTCCTAGTCATTCTTTTGAACAATTCTTCAATATAGTTTTAAAACGCATCATGATAGCGAGGTTGGTGAGTCATAACTCACTTATAAGTTTAGCTCAGCTTCATTTGGCATCATTAAAAGTTAGGAGAAATTGAGGTGTCTTTTCTCCGATTAAAATTTCGTTTGCATTTCTTATGATAGTGGTATGCCTGTTCATTTCTTTCCCTCGATAATATCCTCCAATCAGTTGGCGACCCCCCGTAGATGGTTATAGTTTCGTGCTAGCACCGCGTTTTTTCGCACAGTGGCTTAACTAAAGCAAATTTGACCAGCAAGTCTGGACATTATGTTCTGGGTAGAAGGCTGTGGTACCATTGTTAGCTTTGATACTCTCTCCTTGTAAACAATTTGTGCACGCGACAGTGTGTGATTGCTTTCCTCTCCCCTTTCGTTTTTGTAATGCTGCTTCGTAATATTCGTTGCTGACCGTGTCGGCGTTTCCTGAACTGGTACCTTGTGCCGACCAGATGTGTACCGCCCGGTTCCGCGTCATACGCGTGCACCTGCGTTCTGTTATCTTTCTTTTCATGACTTGTTTGACCCCGTCTTTTTTTCTCCTTTTTTTATTTCCTCCTTTTTTCTGCTCTTTGTATACAAATTTACCCTCATTTTCTGTCAAAACTGCCTGTCTTGTGCTTTTGGGTGCGACACTTGCCTCCCACCAACAGAAGCCAAGTGTAGTACTCTCATTTCATTCACCTGACCCTGATTTTAGAACGGGTGTGTATGGCCAGATGTCCGCCTTTTGCGTGCATGGGCATATCTTCATTGGACCCCTCTCTTGCCCCCAGTTGCCACGCGACACTGAAAATACCAATTACCTTGTTAATTTGTTTTTCTTCGTACTTCTTCTCATGTTCGTACCACGCGACTGTGATTTCTTTATCTTTTTCTACGCCTATGCCAAATGCGTGAAAGGGCATATGTTGTTTTCACCCCTCTCGTTCACCCGTATTGCCGAGGGGGAATGAGTATTGACCTTTTTAAATTTTTTCCTGTTCTGTTTCTTTTTTTAGTTGTTGTATTCTCAAGTTCGTTCCGGACGACTGTGATTTTTTGCCGATCAAATACGTGCATGGGCATATATTGTTGATTGATTGTAGGGTTTAACGCGCCGACTCAACGCATGCATATCTTGTTTTGACCCCTCTTCTACCCGTGTTGCCACGGGGGAAAGGAGGAATTACTTTGTTAAATGTTTCTTTTTTTCGTTGTTTCTTTTCTTCTTTGGCTCTTTTTTCTCATGCTGGGACAGCGTGACTGTAAGTTCTCGTTATTTTTTTTCCGTCGTCCACTTCTCTCATTCTTTTGCTGCCCACCATACATAACCCACCATACATAAACTCTTCCTTCTCTTGCCCTGCCGTCGCCGTTGCTACATTTTATGCATATATATCTCCCCAAAACCAACTTATTCTGTACACTGAAGAAAGGAAGTCCTCTTCCTGATACATCAGAAAACTTTTATTTTTATTTTTAATGTTTTTCTTATTTGTCTCTGTTTCTTACCTTATTTTTTCGCGCTCTGTGTGAGGTTTTAGACTATATATATAAATACATAAATGGACAGCAGTTGATGTGGTAAGCACCATGGTATTTATTTGGCGTTGGTATTGGTGTATAAGCGAGGGTGGTAGCTTATAAACCCACATTGCTTGCTGCATTTAGAAAATTAGAAGCCTGTCCAGTTTGGCAAGTGGGCGGAACACCAATCTGGGATGGGAACCGTGACGGGCGGTATGATCGGCCGCTTTGTTGGCTTTGGTCCACACGTTGCTTCATCATCTTCAAAATCATAGCAGTCAGGCATGAAGGCGTCAACCATACATTCTCCGCAGAATTTTTTATATGCGTCTATGCACTCTCCGGGAACAGTTTTATTTACAACGCCGGCCTTCACTAGTAGAACGCATTGTGGCCTTCCTGAAATAAGTAAAGAAGTTATTGTGGTTGCTGAAATAACTCTGCGTAACTCAAGCCGCAGGCTTACGTAAAATGACCAAGGCTAATTTAGCCCACCCATAACCGCAGGGGGAACAGATGCTGAAATCCATTTGGAGCCATTCCACTGTACGACGCGGATGAAAAGCGAAATTGTATAAAATATACTTCGCACAGATAATTACAGGGAAATAGAGAGAAAATATATTGAGTCGAATTTAAGGCTATTTAGGTATCAAAATGCGCTAATGGCAAGAAATACGACTTTTTGAATATCTATTAACATTAAAAGGACCATTTTTATCGTAGCATGCAAACGTAGGGCTGTTAGTCTCCGTCCCACAAACACCCAACACTTGACAACTATTGATAATATAAGTCATTATAGACGATGCATTAGTAGCAAGCAGTCGGGAATTCTATAACATTTGCAACTTCAGTGTAATTCCCTAACTATAAAAAGTAAATAAAATCCGCCGCTATAAAATAGTCATCTTAGTGGCCTATTTTCATCTGATTGTTTTTGGTGAAGGCTCGATAAAACGAGTTACAGCTGTTTGCATCTGAACAACCGCTAAAACACTGACGTTGTAGCAAGGCGGTTTTGCACATCAGAACAAAAATTAGGCGGACCGTAGCCAATTACCATCACGTTATCGGACCGCTTCATTATGCCAGTCAATCAGCAGGAAGAAAATTGTCAGCGTATCTGAGATACTTTGTTTCTGTGATTCTAAGTTCAATGACAGAGGACAGCACGCCTTGCTCGTACCACCTTTTCTCCCCCCCAATCACGTAGTGGTTCTCGTCTCCGGAGCAATATTATAAGCGATGCAGTAAAAGATGCACAATTTTATCAACATTTCCCCCATTTTTATTTCTGATGCGTCATCGTTTGGTGAGTTTCGTGGTCATTGTCCTTACAGCAGCGCTAGAAGCATCCTTTTAAGTGAACACTTCTAATATCGCGAACGTGAAACATCACTTTTCAAGTGCTTTATATCTATTATCTGTTTGTTACACAAAGCTAACCTCGCTTCGGCTATTAAGTGACTATTGTTGCTATCGCCTATGAAGGTATGGTATGCCTAAATTAAATCATCCTACTCAGGTCCTACTCCAGGTCGAAGGCCTGACCCACTGACCTCAAACTACTCCTGTCCTGCACTGCTCGAGTCTATAGTTTACCCAGATTTTTTCCGGCCTTCACCAAGCTAATGGCCTTCCCCTTCTAGACCCATCTCTTGGAATTCAATCTGTTACCCCAACTGTCCACCGGTAGTCCGTTCGTCTCTCTACATGGCACCCCGATTCCACTTTTTCTTTTATTTGAACTATAATATCTCCTACTCTAGTTTCTTGTGTGATCCACGGAGCTCGTTTTTGGTCTGTCAATGTTACTCCTAACATTATTAGATCCATGACCAACCTATGTTTGCTTTCTATTTGTTTAGTAAGGCACCAAGTTTCAGCTCCATTTGTCATAGACGTCGGTGCGCACTACTTGTAGATTTTCATTTTGAGTCCCAGTCGTAGCTTACTTTTCGTTACTTGGAAGCGCTTACCTACCGCTGCCGAGCCGCTCCTTCTTCTCCTCCGGGTTTCTCTTTTGTGATTCGGATCAGCACGAACCATCTGTCCAAGGTAGCCATATTCTTTAATTTTTTCTAGCGTTTCGTTTCCTATGTTGAAGAAGATATTTTGGGGGGCTTGTTTCTCACTACTCTGAATTTATTGATATTTCTTTTAGCTCCATGCCCGCCTTTGTGATTGTAGTTCCTAAAGCATTGTATGCAGGTGTTCTGCAGTCTTACTCAGAAATGCTATGCCATTCGCAAACCTCAAAAGGCTCAACTATTCCCCGTTTATTTATTATCCTAATTTTACCTAGTGAAGTTTTTTAAATTATCATCCTTTTAGAAATAAGATTTACTAAAAAAAGGCGACTTTCAAAAGCATGCCCAGTATTTTCTTTTTGTCGAATGAGGTTCAAATTTCCTGCACGAAATGTTTGGTGAATAAGTATAAGGCACGCCACTGATTGGAGTAGTGTAGAACTCTTGTATTGAAGCGTTCTCGTTCAAGAATTGTTCGAGCTACTGGCGTTGCAGCTGAATCGAATGAGAGGCTTGGAAAGCGTCGCCATCACGGGAAGACGCCGTCCCGCGCAGGGCAGCGCCGAGAGCATCACTCATGCGGGGCCTGTTGTTCCTGAGCTGTTTGTGTAAGCGCTCACAAATATAAGGCGTGCCCTCGGGCACAGTAATGGACGCCACCATAGATGCGGCTGAAGCTACGGTCGACCTATTATAACTGCCTGGGATAAAGCACATTGGCGGCCAGGAGTTTGAAATCGCACTGAATTCAGCGTCTGCGGTACGGAAGGTTTTGCATTCGAACGGTTCGGAAATAGGGAGGAGCATTATCCTTCTTCAACTTGCGGAGAAGCAACGCACAACCATAGTAGTTTTTTTAATGGTTATCAATCCCGGTGAACTGGGCCCAGGTATGATTGATAACTGCGTGGAATATTCTTGAACGTGTATTCGTGCGTTTCCAGAAAGAAGCCGCCCTTAAAATCGAGCTGGAGGTACGTGGTCACAGCGGTAAAAATCGACAACCCCGTTCAATTTGTGTATGTATGTATACATTGTCACGTACTCACAAGCATGTGAACAAACTTTTAATTTGTGACATCCCAGCCAAGGTGACGACGACAACGAACGAGTGCTACCCGGAACGCATCATCATCAGTGTGTTGCTTTTGCAGATCGAGTGCTTCTCGGTCTAGAGTATTCTTCTCCGCAGCTTCTTCTAATAAAGCTCATCAACACCCCCAAACGCGCATGCTGTACGCAACATTGGTGGATGTTGCTGAGCACGACCAGCTCATGCAAAGGACCCCTTCGGCCAGCCCGGAACGGCCTCGCCCAGTCACCAAACCTGTCCATCGGGCCAGTCGTCGCCAACACGGACTGTCTCCAGAGTGCGGTTACCTTGACTTCACCGCACCTAGACGCCAAGCCCCATAACCCCAAGTAATGGCGCAACCACTTACCCCCAATGTAACTCTCCTACAGCCACGTACTCCGGCCATTTTTCAGGTTGAGGTGTTTGAGGACGTTGAGGACTGGCTGGAGCAGTTTTAGCAGGTCGCATCGTTCAACCTGTGGGACGCTCGTGAAAAGCTGCATTACTCGCTCGAACATGGTGCACGGACGGGGCTAGAGAACCATGAAGCGAGGTTATCTACTGGGTACAAATTTCGCCAGGAGCTGCTGGAGTCATTCGCCACCACCGAGCGCCGTGATCACCAGCCGCAGCAGCTCCCACCAAGCTATGTGTCAGTTGTTCGTCGTCACCCACCTGTACCGACTATTTCAGTGCCTCAACGGGTGCCCCAGACCGATTCCTGTACTCAGGGAGTGCACACGAGCCCGCATCCTCGGCCTCGAATGGAGACTTCAGCTGGAGGACAGATGCGGAAGTCCGACGTCGGGAGCACGAATAACAACCAGCCGGTATGTTTTCACTGTGGTGAAGCAGGCCATATCTACCGCCGCTGTCTGCAGCGCGAAATTAGGCTTTCCGGATTCGCTCCCACGGCTCCGCGGCCTAGCTTTAGGCAAAGACCCCCTGGTACCGAGGAATACCTTGCTGCGAGACTAGACCTTTCGCCGAGCCGTCGGCCAGATTTACCGTACACCGTGAACGACGTTTCCCCTAACCGTCGGAACTTCGGCGGGATACGGCGAGGCAGATCCCCGCGCCCTAGACGCGGAAACTAAAAGCAGCAACCTCTGGAGGCAGGGTTGCTCGTATCCTACCTACGCAGGACATTCAAAACCCCTCGACGTCTCCGACGGAAAGGATACCACAAAAATGTTTTTCGCCGAAGCTGGAAGCGCCGACCTCGTCATTGGTATAGATGGACATAAAGTGGTTTCTCTTTATGAAACAGGTGCAGACTACTCCATAATTAGTTAGACCCTTGCCTATCGGTTAAAAAAGGGAAGATGCCGTGGTCTGGACTTCAGATTCGATCTGCTAGAAGCCATTTATTGACTCCAGAAGAGACGTGTACCGCCAGAATCACCTGTGGTGACACTGATTTTGTCGGCAGTTTCGTGGTCCTCGTGGAGTTCTGCAAGGACCTTATTTTAGGAGTGGACTTTTTAAGAGAGTACAACGCTGTCATTGACATTGGTGAATGCCTAATTACAGTCTCGTCGAGCCACCGCCTACTACAACTCGCAGCATGCCGAGCGCCGTTGCGGGTTATCGACGACGACGTGAACATACCACCGCGGTCCTGCATGCTTGTTTCATTTCACTGCAACATGTTTAGCGCTGTTGACGGCATGGCAGAGCGAATTGATGTACTTTATGCCGTCATGACATCGCAGTTGCTCGAGGCGTGTTGCAATATCCGTTGGCCGTGCAGCATTGCTGCTTACGGACTACATCAATGAACGCCAAGATGTCGCCAAAGGCACGACAGTTACCTATTTCGAAGACATAGCTGATGGCGACGACTCCTTAGCGTTAGAGGCGCCGCACCTGGTTAAACCAGCTCCGATGCCTTCATTGATATCCACTCCGGCTTGCCTCTAATTGAAAAACACGCACTTCTCACGCGGCTAACGACCTTCAAGGACTGTTTCTCTTCGACATCTGGCGTCCGTCAAACTACGTTTACAAAACATCGCATCATTGTTGATAATAATGTGAGGCCACTTCGTCAAAACGCCTATCTTGTCTCTTCGAACGAACGGGACGCAATTCGCAGCCAAGGGGAGAAGATGTTGCGTGATGATGTCATCCAGCCTTCTCGAAGCCCGTGGGCATCGCCCATCGTTCTGGTGAAAAAGGAGGACGGCTCATTGTGATTTTGCGTTGATTACAGAAAGCTAAATCAAGCGACAAAGAAGGACGTGTACCCGTTGCCCCACATCAATGACTCCCTCTACGGGCTTCGTCATCCCGTTACTTTTCGTCGATAGATCTAAAGACCGGGTACTGGCAGATCGAGGTAGATAAGCGGGACCGCGAGAAAACAGCCTTCATAACGCCAGATAGACTTCATGAATTTAAAGTGCGCCCTTTCGGCTTGTGTTCGGCACCGGCAGCATTTGAACGAATGACGGACACTGTTCTCTCCGGTCTGAAGTGGCAGACGCGTCTACCATACCTTGACGACATTATCGTGTTCTCGTCAACCTTCGAAGAACACCTGAAGAGACTATCCTGTGTACTTCGCGCTGTAAGAGCAGCTGATCTCACACTTAATGCGGAAAAGTGTCATTTTGGGTACTAGGAACTACGCTTCTTGAGCCACGTTGTCAGCCACGCCGGCATCAAGCTCGATCCTGAGAAAGTATCCACCCTATCCAAGTTGCGACGCCTGCCGAGAAAAAGGGCGTACGGCGATTTTCAGGCTTATGCTCCTACTACCGGCGCTTCATCACAAACGTTTCTTACATCGTGGCTCCGCTAACAAGCCTCACCCGCAATGACATCGCCTTCGTTTGGACACCTGAGCCGCAGGCTGCTTTGGAGAACCTGCGGTGTCGCTTACATATGCCGCCTGTGCTCGACCATTTTGATGAAGATGCCGCCACCATAACCCATAGAGACGCCAGCAACGTTGGCCTTGGAGCAGTGCTGATTCAATAGCAAGATGGCGCGAAGAGAGGTGTCGCTTACGCAAGCCGAACACTGTCCTGCGCGCAGTCTAGCTATTCAGCTACAGAGAAGGAATGCCTGGCTGTTGTGTGGGTGGTCTTGAAGTTCCGGTGGTACCTCTACATCAGCCCATTTCGAGTTGTCAGCGACCACCACTCGCGTTGTTGGTTGGCCAGTTTTGAAAACCCTACTGGTCGCCTCTCCTGCTGAAGGCTCCACTTCAGGAGTTCGATATGACGGTTGTATTTAGGTCAGTCAAACAACATTCTGCCGCCGACTGCCTGCTTCGAGATCCAGTCGCCTTTCCTGTACCCCAAGATGATGACGACGCGGCGTTTCTTCGTGTCATCGACGCCACAACTTTGTCCGATCGGCTAGGAGGAGATGTTGAGTTGCAGCCACTTCTAAATTTTCTGGAAGGGCGAAATACGCTCAAGCCAAAGCTGTTCATACGTGGACTTGTTTTATTCCCGCGAGCGAGCTTTAGACAAGAAATACTACAGGCCTGCTACGACGACCCAATCGCTGGTCGTCGTGGCAGTCTACTACTGACCCAAGCTACTACTGGCCCAGACTTCCTTCGACAGTGAAGCAATACATCCGTACCTGCCGTGACTGCCAGCGGCGTAAAACACCGCCGGGACGCCCAGCCGGTTTACATCAACCTGTCCAAATGCCGGAAGCACCGTCTCAACAAATCGGCATGGACTTCTTGGGCCCTTTCCTACGTCTCATGCCGGCAACAAGTGAATACTTGTCTCCACGGACTATCTTACACGATACGGCAGAATAAAGGCCTACAGCGTTGCACAGCTCTCGACGTGGCCCATTTTTTCATCGAAAACATTGTTTTGCTCAATGGAGCTCCAACAATGGTGATTAGAAACAGGGGTACCAAATTCAACGCATACCTGGTGCGCGCCGTCAGGAACCTCACCGGTACTTCCCACCCAAAATAACAGCTTACCATCCACAGACAAACGGACTGATCGAAAGGATAAAGAAAACTCCTGCAGATATGCTGAGAATGTACATCGACGACCAACACAAGAGTTGGGACCAAGTTCTGCCATACGTGACTTGTGCCAACAATACAGCCAAGCAAGAAACCACGCGCATGACGCCATTCGCTCTTGTGTATGGTCGTGAGGCAGCCACAATGTTAGATGCCATGCTCCCTCACGACGAGGGGGGGGGGTGACGACACGACTGCGCAGGAGTTCTCCGAGCGCGCGGAAGAGGCGTGTCAGCTCACAAGACATGAAAGAAATCAGGCTACAACAGCTGCATTATGCTACTGCTTACAGTGCTCGCCACAGGCACGTCGCTTTCCAGCCTGGTGACAACGTGTGGGTATAGAGTCTGATCAGGCGAAGACGGCTATGCGAGAAGATCATAAAGCGCTACTTCGGGCCCTACAGAGTACTACATCAACTTAGCGACGTCACGTATGCAGTTACTCAGGCGGACAGCGTTTCCACAATGCGCCATCGTCGTCGTCCAAAGGTCGTCCACATAGTCTGCATGAACTAAACGTTCACGTACTGTTAAGTTCGGGCTCCTCATTTAATTAAGGAAAGCCGCCGGTGGCTCATGTTCGGCGTCGCGTACGCTGGTTGCGGCTATCCCGTGTCCCTTTCATGTAACCGCACGGACGCCAAGTTCGCAGCCGCGGAGAGTGTGTTTTGTTCCCGTCCTTTTGTGTGTCAAAAGACGGGGGCGATTAGCCTGAGTACCTCTGTCGCGTCGGAGGTGGCTGGGACATTCGGCATGACAAGCTGTCGAGAAGCTGAATGACGGTGTGTCTCATAGTGTCGAAAAGGCGCGCGGTGCATGTTTTTAAAAATTTGCAAAGCCGTCGCCGGGCGCTCTTCGATGACGGGTCGTTCGCCTCGACGACGGCCGCCTGGCCTGGCAGCGTCTCTTCCCATGGGCTGTTCAGGCGGGCGGCGGCGCCCCTTTAGCCTGGGAGGGGATTAGCAACGACTCCCTCTTTGTCCCGGCGCGCGCGCAGACAAGGCGCCAAGGCAAGGACGCAGGAAGAGGTTAGCCGCGCGAAGACCACTCCAAGCCGTTGGCTTGGCTTTTGAGCAGAAGCCGCCCGCTGAACTTAATGGTGTGTCCACTTTAGACCGCAGACGTCCTGTATTTGCGTGTCGGGTGCAACAGCGTGCATGGGAAACGTACTATGAGTGCATAAGAGAGAGGGTTGGGTCACATGACCGCAGGTGGGGACACATGTGTGATTGGCTGGTTCCTGTCGCCAATCAATGGTTTCTATTAATTGTTTGAATGGTTTTTCTCTCTTTCCTAAACGGCCCCTTTTTTGAGGCTGGTTTTTGGTATCAAAACTGGAGTGTTGGGTTTTGCCGGGGGTCGGTCGAGAGGGGATCTAATTCCGTATAAATCTCGGCCGAACAGGCTGCTGCTGTCAGAGTGACAATGTAACCGTCAGTCTGACCTGATGTAAACTTGGAGTAATGTAAACAGTGTAAATAAACCTAATATCCAGCAAGGAAGGCAGTCCTCATCCCACACCCGCTCCAAGCATCGGTCGTGGGTCATCGGAGCGAGTCGAGATCGTCCTCTCTGCTCGCCCATCAAAAGAACATCACTATTTCGTCTCCATCAGTTCGCCAAGAAGATGGATGGAGAGGTGAAATTTAACTGGCGCAGTCGGCAGGATGACCACGACCATGGGTTGGAGCTGGTGGGGCATTGCGGAGGGACCCCTTCAATGCAAGGTACGGCTCCGACCAGCAACGAGCCAGGCTCCAAGCATCACCGAGGCGGCACCTCAGCGGGAGGCCCCGTGAGCTCCGGCTCAGTGCGGCAGCAGCCGCGATACAACGGCAACGGGGCGACACCTCAGCGGGAGGCCTCGTGGGCTCCGGCCCAAAGCGGCGGAAGCCGCGGTTTCAACGAGGCGGCACCTCAGCGGGAGGCCTCGTGACCTCTGGCTTAGGGCGGCGGAAGCCGCGGTTTGACGAGGCGACACCTCGGTGGGAGACCTCGTGAGCTCCGGCACAGTGCGGCAGCAGCCGCAATTCAATGGCGACGGGGCGACACCTCAGCGGGAGGCCTCGTGGGCTCCGGCCCAGGGCGGCAGAAGTCGCGGTTTGACGAGGCGGCGCCTCAGCGGGAGGCCTCGTGGGCGGCGGAACGCGGTTGAACGAGGCGACACCTCAGTGGGAGGCCTCGTGAGCTCTGGCTCAAGGAGCACGGCCCCATCCCAGCGGCGAGAGCGGCGCATCGGGTCCACGAGCGGCTGCACCAGCGACACTGCGACCCGGCCGAACCCGGAGCGGGCACAGGTGGGCCCTGATGTGTTTTCTCCGGGTTCACCATGGCCACTATGCTAAAGGGATGTCGCGGCACCGGCCGGAAGGCTAGTGCCATTGTGCTCGAGATTGAGGAGTTGAGAGCGGAATTAGCTCTCAAAAATGCTCAGTACGCCTTAGAAAAAGCAAGGCTAGCGGGTAGTCGGGGCGCGGATAGCCCATCCGTATGGACGGCTGAGGAGCTCAGTGCTCAACTAGCCCAAGGAAGAGCGGAGATCGCTAATGAAAAGAAGCTTCGCAGGAGTGGTAAACTCGAAGTGGATACCAATATTTTCACAGTCTTTGTTCCATCATGGGCGTTTCGAATGCCGCACGATGAAGAGAGTGGGAATGCAGTTGAGGGGTTTGAAACCAGTCCAGTTGTTGAGAAACCCCTTGGCGTTCCCACTGCCACAGATGACATCACGGGATCTCGCGAGACAGCTGTCCCAGCTTCGGAAATTCTTTCTGTGGAGGTACGCAATGTACAGCTGTCTGTTGCCGAAGCAGCACAAGGAAGTGTTGAGAGTAACACCGCTCCATGCGCCGACATACAGTCCGCGGCCAAACGCGAGGAGCCCTTCGTGGATGAGCTAATGCAGAGATCTAGCGAAGCTGCAGAAAGCATGCTTATCTCGGAGGAGGCAGAGGAAGCGCAGGGGTTATGCAAGGGCAGCGGAACGGCGCGCCTAATCGTTGAGCTTCCGTGCGCAAAGCATGAATTTGCAGGCCACCCGCGGCGTCTTGCACGTGGGTCAATTCCGACGGGCCCAAGGACGCGGAAGGCGGCGGCAGGTGGGGCGGCGCAGGTGCGTCATCGTCGTACGCGCTACCGCCGAGTAGGGTGTTCCTTTTCCCCCGGGAGAACGGGACAGTGGGAGCCACCCCAGGGTTTGTTTACAATCAGCTGGTGGTGCATGAAACGGAATCAGCTTCTGTGCGACGGTCGGTGTGTGCCGCCGTAGAAAGGGGGGGGGTTGCGCTGAATAGTGTGCAGTGCTAGACAGAACGGGTCAGTGTTGTTTGCAGCACACTTAGTTGTTAGCGTATTTTTTTTCTCTAGGTGTGTAGAGATCGCTCAGATGAGGATTTCTGTTAGTTTTACCTGTACTGTCGTTCTTCCCGTTGTTGTTATTCTTTGGTGTGTGCGGGTGTTGGTTGCGTTCAGCTGTCGTAAGACGTGTCATTTGCAAGTAGCGCCGCTGGGTGGTTTTAACGCTGTCTTCTTGAGGAGTAGAGCCGCTGTTACAGCACGGTAGGGAGTTTACCTCTGGGTACAATGGCGAGCGCGTTCCTTTATTTGCGCTCATTGGCATGTGGTCATGGTGGGCCATGGAATGTGCAAGTAGGGCCCCTTGTGGCGCTTGTGTGCGAACTAGTGTTTGAAGTACTGAAAAATGAACTTTCAGTGCATCGCATGTGGACAGCAAGTGAACCGCAACCGGGATGAGCAATCTGGTGCATTCTGAAAGAACACGCGTCCGCGAGTGCGTGAAGAGACGCTGAACTTCCTTAGACGTTTTTTTATTTGTACAGGACTAGCCTCATTTTGTCCGTTTGGGTTTGTTCGGGTGTCTGTTCCTTTCCTTATGGTGAAAGAATGCTCCTGCATTCACGTAACATTTAAGAGTAAATGGTGTCCTTCATTCAGTTGTGAAGTTTGAACATTTATACCCTTCGTGGGGTTGGTTGCCTTTAATGGTAGAGGGTGCTACGAGTTCGTTCTTACGGGCCCTGTAGTTGAGCGCCTTCGTTTACTGTTTGATGTTGCGCAAGCAATGGCTAGGCCAAGGCACTGAGTATGCCGTGTTGTACCTGTTTTTGGTGCAGTTGGCCGGCGCGTTGTGCTGGTTGGGTTGGTGTGTACCGGGTTAATTTTGTATTGTTGTACTGTATTGTACTTTGTATTGTACTCGCGTAACGGCTTGAGTGTTTTTTTAGTTCTGGCTCTGCAGTAAGACATAACGTGCAGTGAGAGTTAATGTTGTACGTACAGCTAGTGTACGGATAACATTCTTAGTGCGGAGGTGTTAAGTTCGGGTTCCTCATTTAATTAAGGAAAGCCGCCGGTGGCTCATGTTCGGCGTCGCGTACGCTGGTTGCGGCTATCCCGTGTCCCTGTCATGTAACCGCACGGACGCCAAGTTCGGAGCCGCGGAGAGCGTGTTTTGTGCCCGTCCTGTTGTGTGTCAAAAGACGGAGGCGATTAGCCTGAGTACCTCTGTCGCGTCGGAGGTGGCTGGGTCATTCGGCATGACAAGCTGGCGAGAAGCTGAATGACGGTGTGTCTCATAGTGTCGAAAAGGCGCCCGGTGTAGGTTTTTGAGAATTTGCAAAGCCGTCGCCGGGCGCTCTTCGATGACGGGTCGTTCGCCTCGGCGACGGTCGCCTGGGATGGCAGCGTCTCTTCCCATGGGCTGTTCAGGCAGGCGGCGGCGCCCCTTTAGTCTGGGAGGGGATTAGCAACGACTCCCTCTTTGCCCCGGCGCGCGCGCAGACAAGGCGCCAAGGCGAGGACGCAGGAAGAGGTTAGCCGCGCGAAGACCACTCCAAGCCGTTGGCTTGGCTTTTGAGCAGAAGCCGCCCACTGAACTTAATGGTGTGTCCACTTTAGACCGCAGACGTCCTGTATTTGCGTGTCGGGTGCAACAGCGTGCGTGGGAAACGCACTATGAGTGCATAGGAGAGAGGGTTGGGTCACGTGAACGCAGGTGGGGACACATGTGTGATTGGCTGGTTCCTGTGGCCAATCAATGGTTTCTATTAATTGTTTGAATGGTTTTTCTCTCTTTCCTAAACGGCCCCTTTTTGGAGGCGGGTTTTTGGTATCAAAACCGGAGTGTTGGGTTTTGCCAGGGGTCGGTCGAGAGGGGATCTAGTTCCGTATAAATCTCGGCCGAACAGGCTGGTGCTGTCAAAGTGACAATGTAACCGTCAGTCTGACCTGATGTAAATTTGGAGTAATGTAAATAGTGTAAATAAACCTAATATCCAGCAAGGAAGGCAGTCCTCATCCCTCACCCGCTCCAAGCATCGGTCGTCGGTCATCGGAGCGAGTCGAGATCGTCCTCTCGGCTCGCCCATCAAAAGAACATCACTATTTCGTCTCCATCAGTTCGCCAAGAAGATGGAGAGGTGAAATTTAACTCGTACCCACAAGCATGTGAACGAACTTTTATTTTTATGACATCCCAGCCAAGGCGACGACGACGACGAACGAATGCTACCCGGAACTCATCATCGTCAGTGGTTTGCTCTCGCAGCTCGAGTGCTTCTCGGTCACGAGCGTTCTTCTACGCTGCTCCTTCTAGTAAAGCTCATCTACACCCCCAAAAGTGCATTTGCTGTACGCGACAATACACACACACACACACACACACACACACACACACACACACACACACACACACACACACACACACACACACACACACACACACACACATACACCAACACACACACACAAACACGCACACGCACGCACACGCACAGGCACGCGCACACACACACACGCACGCACGCACGCACACACACGTACACACACGCCCATTCAATGCAGGTTTGCTATTTGGACGCCTGTATTCTTTCATGGTAGTCACTTTTTAAGACCGCCTGCTGGTCTGCTCTGAAAAGTTCTTGTGCCTATGCTGTGGAATTGTTCTTGCATTTTATTTGCTGCCATGGCTTGTGCTCTCGCAGATTTTGCTAAGGGTTAGGGCGAGAAAACGCCCGGAAGCATAAATGAAATCACAAAGGTTTTGGTTGAAATGACAACTAGATTAATGGTGGCGATTGCTGACCTCAAGACTGAGGTGAAGAGCGTGGAGGTTCTAACAACGCCATCAAAGCTGTGCTCGCATCTGTCATAAACTCCGTGGAATATTTAGGAAAAGCTTTGATGAGTTTGAAAATTACATGAATTTGTTCCGGCAAGAGGTTGCCGAATTGAAGAAACAAAACTGAGACACTCAGGCCGCAACGCGAAGGCTCGAGAAAGAGCTCCAGGAAACCAAGATGCAGCTACTCGATCCAAAACAGTACAGTAGAAGGAACAATATTGAGTTGAAGGGAGTTCCTGTAGTTGAGAACGATGACCTTACAAGTGTACTTAACAAGGTCGGCTCCTGCGTGAACGTACAAATTTCAGCACAAGACATAGATGCTGTACACCGCGTTCCAACCAAGGTCTCCCAAACATCGTAGTGAAATTCCTTTCAAGATCACCCCGGAATAAAGTACTGCTTGCTGCTAAAAAAGCCAGATTGAGCGCGTCCATGCTGGGCTTTCAGTCAAATGACCCGATTTATGCCAGTGAACACCTATGCCCTAAAAATAAAGTACTGCTGGGCAAAGGAATTCAGGCGAAACGAGAAAACAACTGCAAGTTTGCCTGGGTGTGCGATGGCAGAATACGGATGTGGAAATGGGACGGCAGTAAGGTCCTTCACGTGGAATGTGAAGATGATCTTTCTAAACTCGCCTGAGTTGTACCATTCGTATCTAATCTCCTGCACGCACCACTTTCTTCCTCATGCTCCTTACCCGTAAACGGGCTGATAGGTTATTTAAAAGCAAAGAATTTTTCATCTTTTATTGTAATGCTTGAAGCATAAGGAAAAATCTTAACTTGTTCATCACTTATCTTTCTCAACATTAAAAAGCGTCCGGCGTCATCTCGGTATCGGAAACGAGGTTTAAAGAAGGCGAAACTGCGGTCATTCCTGGCTATTCCGCATTTTCTATCCCGCGTGCCACATACAGCCGCGCCGGGGTTGTGGCAGCTTTTGTTAAAACTCTGCATACTGTCACTATCATGCCATCTCAATCGTGCAGCTGTGTAGATCTTGAGGCTATTTTTGTCGCAGTAGAATGTTCACTGACAATTGGCGTAGTCTATCGCTTTCCGAATTCCAACCTAGCTTCTAGTCTTTACAAACGTGAAACCGTTCTGTCTACGTTAACCTTAAACAACGATGCTCCTGTGGTGATTGTTGGCGAGTTTAATATCGACTCCTGTGGCACAACGAATAGAGATTATCAGTATTTGCTAGATTCCTATAATTTCCGAAACCTAATTACAATGCCCACGCGCATCACCAGAACGACGGCCACCCTAATTGACCGTGCATTAACAAACATCCCAACTGGTGTATGAGCAGGCGTTTTTCACGAGCCTATTGCAGACAACCTTCCTCTTTTTGTAAAGCTTGAACAGAGAACAGACACCCAGCACAGTTGCTTGAAACATTCTTACCGAAATAGCCACCAACAGCTACGGGAGCGTATATTGGCTATTAAGGCTGCTCATAATATTAATGAGGACGTTAAAAAAGAGGCTGTAAATTTATTTCATGCCCTTATGAACGCCCAAGCTAAAAGCAGTGTCAGAGTCCCAAAAAGTTCAAATAAGAACCCATTATGCCCCTGGATCACCAGTAAGATTCTTGAAATGCTTGAACAGAAAGATTACTGGTAGCACAAATGGCGACGAAATAAAGCTAGGCAGGATAACTTACGGCAGTACAAGATTTGTGTGTCGGCACTGAGAACGCAGAAAAAACAGTACTATGCGCACCTTATTCATGAGGCAGCCGGTTACACCGGAAAAATTTGGAAGATAATTATGGAAACCACCGGGAAAGGCACTGCGTAGAGTATGGCCCCAGCTAATATAGTGAAAATAGCGTACAATCTTTTAACACATATTTTACAACCATAGGCTTCTTCTTGTTAAAACATTTTCAGTTCGGTATTGATGAACCATCATTTTCAAGCAATATAGCTAAGAGTTTCGTATTTCACGACACAGAATTTCAACAAATAACGTCTGTGGTCTCCAATATAAATCTAAGCAAAGCGGCCGGGATAGACAACTTTTTTACGCGTCTAATTAGAGATAATGTAGCCATTCTGAGCCCCATCATATGCCATTTGTTTGACCACTGTTTGCGAGATGGTGTCTATCTCACTTCGCTGAAGATGGCCAAGGTTACACCGATATATAAAAAAGGGGAAACTTCAGACTCGTCAAGTTACAGGCCAATTTCAGTTGTAGGTGCGAATAATGTAATTTTTGAAAACCTTCTTGCAAAACGCATTACTTCGTTTCTTGATGCATACCAAATCCTTTCCCCACAACAGCACAAGTTTTGTTCAAAGCATTCCACTTCATCTGCTATAATCAGGCTCAGTCAAATCATCAACAAGGCACTAAATGGCAACAAACTTGCTACAGTCGTATTTGTAGACCTAAAGAAGGCCTTTGATACCGTCGATCATCAAATCTTGCTGAAGAAATTACAACGCTATGGATTCAAAGATAAAATGTACTACTTCATTTCTAGGTACCTTGCAAATCGTCAGCAAGTGGTTGTGATGGACGATATCAGCTCAACCCCACAGCTAGTGGGCATGAGCTTTCCGCAGGGCTTGGTGCTGGGGCCTATGCTATTTTCATTATTTGTAAATGACCTTCCCAAAGCACTAATGCACGCAGATTTAGTAATGTACGCCGACGACATGGCGCGTGTCGTAACCGGTGATAACGAACTGGAAATACCAGCAAGAATCGATATGGAATTAGAAACCATTGCTCGGTGGTTTTCGCTTAGCAGACTCACTATTAACGCCAAAAAAACAGAATATATGATGTTTATTTCTCGAAAAAAGTACGTTCGAACAGAACTGGTCAAACATCAGTGAACAACTGCTTGCTTGAATAGGTGGATTCAGTTAAATACCTAGGAGTTGCTATGGATGCTCATTTGCATTGGAAGAATCATGTCGATGCTGTCTGTGCAAAGCTAGCATCTGCTTGCTACGCATTACTGCAAGCCCGTGAGTTATTTGATATAAAAATACTAGAACTCTTTATTACGCTTAATTCAATAGTCACCTGTCGTACTGCGTGGTTTCATGTGGTTGGACGTACAATGCCTATTTTAATCCAATACGTCGACTACAAAAACAGGCTTTGAGAACAAGCACACGCTTAAGACGAGACGCACCTAGCAACCCCCTTTTTCACGCTCTTCAACTTTTGACATTTTATCAATTGATCAAGTGATAATATTAGCTATCACATTTATTTGTAATGGCTATGATCGCTACTTTTCACCTTCCCTTGCCGTGTCTTCTCGTGAACTCACCACACTATGCATGCGCCGACCAAAGGATTCTATGAAATTGCTTTACTGTTTTATTAGCTCATAATATCGCATGTCCGACAATACCTACACCTCATTTGCCTCGCCGTCCACAACTAGAAGTAACCACCACCTTAATATCAAGCCTTACCATTGTCGAACCAACGCATTCAAATTTAGTTTTTCCCTTTCACTGCCGAACTCTGGATTGGATTGTCTGGTGGTACTCGCTAGCTTCCGCTGGAAAATTTTTTACTTGGCTTGCTGATTTGCGCTAACGGTTCTTTTGTTTTATTGCTGTGTTGACCTGTTTATTGCTATTTTTTGTTCCCCGAATGCTCACTCCTGCCATAGACCCAAATTAGGGGCTGCAGTATGTATAAATAAATAAATAACTAACTAAATAAATAAAAAAAAATAAATAAATACAAAAATAATTAAGAAAGTAAATAAATAAATAAATTACGTCTAAAAAATACAACTGAATTGCTATACAGTAAAATAAATTATAGTCATCCTTTAGACAGTTCGATATTTTATTCTTCATTGCACAAAACAGGAAGTTCTGCTGCAGGCAACCTCAACGTGGTACCTGTTAGTAATGTGTAAGGGCAGCGACTGCTTCAGTTCATTCGGGCGAAAATATGGAACGATATACCCCAAGAAATAAAAGAATCAAAAACGTTTACTTACAGCATGAGAATACCCTTGCATAAAGACACCTAGCAAAATTGACTGATAATACGAGTGTGGAGCCTTTGCTACTTAACTGCTCATTCCGTCTTCTTCCCACACACTGTGTTATAAATACAAGCCTCCTTAACCCACATTAATTTTATTTTGATGCCCGTGCGAGGTTTCAGCTGGCTGTAAATATAGGATATGTACTTTTGTATATATTTTGTATATCTGTATATACAACTATATATATATATATATATATATATATATATATATATGTATGTTTATATACAAATATATTTTGTATATGTACCAAAATCTTTTGTTTTGTAAATGTGCAATTTAAATTTTAAAGCCCATGTTCTGGTATAGTCGGTGTATAGGCCTTCCTCGCCTTATATAAGTGTGAATATTTATGTTTGGGGAAATATGTATATATATATATATATATATATATATATATATATTGTCAGCGTTCATTGGTGTCTTCACTCATGAAGATGGAATGAATTAATTGCTATTCGTTAGTGGGAACAATCTCTCACCTGTACATACCCATTCCAGTCATCATTTGTAGACTACCATCATCGTCTGGGCTCGTTCTGCTGTGTCACCGAGTACCCTGCGGGCTGAGTAAAGAGACGTGCCTTGGTATTACCGTTCCCTTGTTCCAGTCTGCTTTCCTCTTACGAGTGGTGAAGGTTGCCTTCGACCCCGACCTCTACCTGAGCCGGCTGCACCCCAGGAGCTTCGTTCAGGACGCCTTGTACTACCCCAAACCCGCCCGATGGAGCAAGAAGGAGCGCAGAATGCCGCCGCTACTGCCCACGCATGGATGGTGACCTGCCGCCAGCGCGAACCTCCTTTGTTCGCTGGCCTTCGCGGTGACGACGTCGAGGAGTGGCTTCAGCAGTACGACCGCGTCAGCCAATTTAATGGGTGGAACTACACTTTTAAGCTACAGACCGTCAGGTTCTACTTGACTAACGTTGCCGAGACGTGGTACCAAAACAACCAAGGTGGCATATCTGACTGGGCCGACTTCACTGAGCAGCTGCGTCGGATTTTCGGCACGCAATCTGCTCGCTCCGATGGAGCAAAGCCTGCACTTGAAGCCCGCTGGCAGCGCTCTGATGAGATGTACTTATCGCACATTGAGGACGTCCTTTCCCTTTGCCGTCGGGTCAGCGCAGACATGTCGGAGGCTGAGAAGGTTCGCCATATCCTCAAGGGCATCGCAGAGCCCGCATTCAATGCACTTGCGCTGCAAAACCCAGCCACCATGAACGGCATACGAACCACATGCCAGCGACTTGATGGGCTTCAGGCAATGCGCCTCCAGCCCGCTCATGGACAAGCTCGTCTTCCTGCAGAACCAGAATTGCGTGTTTTAATGAGCAGCATAATCCGTGAGGAACTCCAGCTACAAACTTCGCCCTGTGGTCATGGAGACCGCTGCTCCCAGCCTGCAAATAACTTCTGGGAAATTATCAAGGAGGAATTGGCGTCGATAACGGGAAATCCACGCAATGGGCCCCCAGTTGTTTTCGAAGTGCCGTCTTCCGTGGAAGCAGCTTCCCGAACGCGGGTCTCGAACATGGAGATTTTGGCGCCTCCGCTCGTGCTCGGTATAGTCGCAGCCGTCTCCTCCCCGCCTCCGGCTCAGACTGGCTACACAAACTGGCGGTCGTGTCTGGATCTTCGACGTAATGACCGCCCAGTGTGCTTCTACTGTGGTATTCGAGGCCATATCTCACGCTTCTGTCGACGGCGCCAGCGAGATGAGCAGCAAGGCGACGTTCGCTAGAACTACGGTCGTAGGGAACGTGCGTATCCACCTCTACAGCGCTCTCCGTCTCCTCAGAATTCGGGCGACCCTCCCGCGGTTACCGTGATCAGACGAGACGCCGTTCGCCCACGCCTCCGCGCCGTTTTGTGTCACCTCTCCGCCTCGTTCTGCGTGACCCTGGGAGCCAATCGGAAAACTAGATGCTGCAGTTTATGAAGAGGAAGCTGCATCGGTCGAACTAGCGTCACTAAATAAAGGCTTTTAGAGTATCGGCACTCTTTTCTTTCATTGTTCTGTGCCGCCAGGATTTTCATTGGTCCGTCGGCACCACGTGATATCTGTTTACATGTGGGCGCAGCCATTTTGTTTTTGGGCGGCCCTCCTCTCTCCCTGCTGGGCGGACGCTAGAGCGGCCGGTCACACTCTGCCCGTCACAACCGGATGCAGTTTGGTGAGGAGAGATGGCAACACTGCAAGCCAGAAACAAAATGGCTCCCAGACGCTTCCGGGTGCATGAAGTGGCGCTACGCTTAAGCGTAGCTTATTTAGTGACGCTAGGTCGAACTAATCACAACTCCTCAAGAGCGCCCATCAAATATTTTGCCAGTAATAGTGGAAGGTATGTCTGTGCAAGATTTAGTGGACACCGAGGGCAGTCTTCGTGTGATGCATTTGGATTTGTGTTCACGCTTACAAAAAGTGCGAACCCCATACTCTGGCCCGTCACCATAAAGCGCGAATGGACATCTTATAAATCTCTTGGAACTTGTACAGCAAGCGTTGTCATCAGGGACGATTGACACCATATTGAATTGGCGGTTCTGCCAGAGTGTGCTCACGAACTAATTTTCGGTTTTCACGAACTAACTCGGACTACTCCGGGTGAAGGGGACCTTCTTTTTAACCCCCGGGACGTGACTCGAGTGTATACGACATGTCGAAAGTGGTCGACCAGCGTTGAACCCTCTTAAGCTTCGTATGGCACCAAGACTGCCGGAACAGAGGCCCTCGCTATGCATGTAGCGAATCAGAATATAAAATGGGGGGCTCGTTGAAAATAACAGAGAAATAAGAGTTGTCAGTCAAGAAAAACCCCGGAAAGCAAAGGGGAGGATGTGGTAGGTCATTGAAACAGATAAAGAATTTCTAAAGAAAGAAAGAAAGTGGAGAAAAGTGGAGGGAAAAATCGCCCCCCGGTAGCGTAGTGGTTATCGCACCAGACCTGTATTCTGGAGGTCGTGGGTTCGGATCCTACCTGGCGGAAATTTTTCACACTTTCTTTCTTTCTTTCCAAATTATTTATCTGTTTCAATAACCTACCACATCCTCCCCTTTGCTTTCCGACGTTTTTCTTGACTGCCAACTCTTATTTCTGGGTTATTTCCAACGAGCCCTCATTTCATATTCTGATTAGCTACACGCATAGCGAGGGCCTCTGTTCTGGCAGTCTTGGTGCCATAGGAAGCTTAAAGGAGCCATGAAGAGAAAATACACTTTGTTTAATTTTAAAGAACTAGGATTCAGTATCCCACTCAGCTCCATTAGAGCCACAAAAGATGTTTTTCTAATGAAAAAAAGCGAGAAGTACTTAAAAACTTTCACATTTTGCGCCACAGTGACGTTTTATGAGCAAGAATGACGTCATACGGGCCAACAATACAACCTAATTTACAGTGCGTTAATTGCACGTTAGCATTCAAGTGATGCGGTCAAATGGAACTAGAGGCCGCATTACAGACATCCAGTCATGTGTCGTCGCGACAGGTCAGTTGGGCGGTCGCCAATCGCACAAACAAGGTTCCCTGACGTCATAGAAAAGTTGCGGGAAATTGGCTATGGGGTCGCGACTGCTTCACACGTTTTCTTTAATATCTCCGTTATTTGTTCGAAGATTGCGATGATATTGGTGTCATTGTTATCGGGACTAAGCAGTCTTTCTAATAAACCCAACTTGTGTTTTGTCTTCATGGTACCTTTAAGAGGGTTCAACGCTGGTCGACCACTCTCGACATGTCGTAGACACTCGAGTCACGGCCCGGGGGTTAAAAAGAAGGTCCCCTTCACCCCGAGTAGTCCGAGTGGCGCTGGCTACCACCCCCAAGCACAGGAAACAAAAATACCTACACATAAATACCCCAGAAAGTGGAGGGAAAAATCGCCCCGCCGGTAGGGTAGTGGTTATCGCACCAGACCGGTATTCTGGAGGTCGTTGGTTCGGGTCGCACCTGGCGGGAATTTTTTCTCCACTTTCTTTCTTTCTTTCAAAATTCTTTATCTGTTTAAGTGACCTACCACATCCTCCCCTTTGCTTTCCGAGGTTGTTCTTGACTGCCAACTCTTATTTCTGTGTTATTTTCAACGAGCCCCTCATTTCTTATTCTGATTCGCTATATATATATATATATATATATATATACATATATATATATATATATATATATATATATATATATATATATATATATATATATATATATATATATATATATATATTGAGAACGTTCTGAGCATCGCGTCCTATTTACAGCGACCGGGTCGTACATTGTGGGCAACCTCCTGTGCTTCATCTTCTTCCCCTCATAATCATTCTCATCACCATTCAACCAATTCCCCTCTTGGGAAGATCATCGTCATCAGAGGCTGGTTCTGGGTCCGCGACGGTTGCAACGCTTCCTAATAAACGTCCTCCTGCACCTGTCCCTGAAGGTCCTCTCAAGTGGTGGAGGTCGACCTCGATCCTGTCCTCTATGCCTTCTGATCGCACCCTTGGAGCTCCGTTCCGGTCGCCGTTTACTGGCACAAGCCATGCAGCGTGAAGCCGGGAGCAACCCCAATGGCGCTTCTGCTGCGCCTCCGGCGTTTGCAGTGACCACTCGCCAGCGTGACCCACCGTTTTTCTACGGGCTCCGCGGCGAGGACGTCGATGACTGGCTAGACACCTATGTCCGGGTCAGTGCATTCAACCGCTGGGACGATACAGCTAAGCTCCAGAACGTATCTTTTTCCCTAAAAGAAGCGGCAGAAACATGATATTTCAACAATCAAGCCGACATTGATGACTGAACCAGCTTTGCCCAGAAGCTGCGTAAGGCCTTTCGGCTCTCCAGCCCATCGTTCCGACGTGGTGAAAAGGAAGCTGTCTGGTCGTATTCAGCACCCTGAGGAGACGTATGCCTCATACATCGAGGACGTCGTTGCCCTGTGTCGCCGCGTTGACGAGAGCATGGCAGAGGCCGACAAGGTACGCCAACTTCTCAAAGGCATCTCTGCATTTGCATTCAATGCATTGGCGGTTCAGCATCCTAAAAGCGTCAGCGATGTACGCGAAACGTCGGGCTCCTCAACCGCATGGGGACATGGAATTACGGGCTATAATTCGCAAAATCATCCGCGAAGAGCTGCAGCTACATGACCAGCCTACCCTTCCACGTGATCCCTTTCGGAAGGATGGACCGCAGCTGCGCGACCTTGTCAAGGAGGAGTTGGCATCCATGACGAGTCTGTTGCTAACCTCGTCTCCTCTTCCTACGACTCCCGTTCTGTTGTATTCGGCAATCGCCTCAAAGCCACCCTTGCCCCGAGAAGCTCCGCTTGCTCATGAGCATTTGACGGCGATCTCTCCAGCGCCTACGTCCCGGGACTATTACTACACCCACATGCGACCCCGCCGCCCGGCTTTCTCGAACGATCGTCCTGTCTGTTACTACTGTGGGATTAGGGGACACATTGCCCGTTTCTGCAGGCGACGTCAGCAGTATGAGCGACGAGGGTATGCACCGTTTGAACGCGACCTCAGCTTTTCTTATGCACTCGGTACAACGCTCCTGTTTCGCCCCCTCGCCGCTCCTCTTCACCTCGAGCCCCTGTTGATACGCCTCAGCGTGACCGTTCTTACCGGCGACGATCGCCCTCTCCATATCGCCGCTCTGTATCACCTCTTCGCCCCGCGTCCAACGCTTTGGGCCACCATCCGGAAAACTAGAGCCTGCAGTTTTTGGAGGGGAAACTGCATTCGTCGAAAAGCCAAAAACTCCTCCATCGCAACCGTGGAATACATTGCACGTACACGTTGAAGGATTTGATGTTGATGCCCTCATAGACATCGGAGCCAGTATATCAGTCATTAGTGAACATTTGTGTTCGCGGCTCAGGAAAGTGAGAACCCCTTATACTGGATCTACTTTGTGCGGTGCTCACCAAGTTGTGTTCGAACCATCTGGATACTGTACAGTACGTGTATTGATTGAGGGAATTCGGCACCACGTCCAGTGCGCGGTCTTGTCCAGTTGCACTCACGAACTCATTTTAGGGTGGGGCTTTCTCTCATTTGCCAACGCTGTCATCTCCTGCCAGTACCCGGACATTGAAATCACCGCTACAGACCGTATAGAAAGTTCGGATGTCCAAGAGCCGTGTTTGGTGGCTAGTGCGGATTACAGTCTGAGCCCTGGATATAAGACGACAATTTTTGTTCATGGTGGAAAGTGTTGTGATGGTGACGTGCTCATCGTGCCCTACTCTCGGCTTCTCCCACGAGGTATTGTAATAGCCACCTGTCTTGTGCGCTTTACGCAAGGATCTGCCGCGCTCTTTGCCATGAACACTAGCCCTGAGGCAATCCTCTTACGGCAAGGCACTACTATCGCTACCACTTCTCAGTCTGAAGCTGTCTTTATTGTTCCCCTCTGCTGTATTTTGTCAGTTTCGAATTCGCCCTCTGACCTGCCCCGCCCTGCTTTATCCGCCACTATCAGCTCCGACCTCTCTCCAGACCAAGCCAATTCTTTGCTGGACCTCCTGCAAAGACACAAGTCGGTATTCGATTCTCAGAGTACCACACTCGGTCAAACATCCGTAACCACTCATCGAATTGAAACAGACGGTTCACAGATTATTCGCCGCCGACCATACCGCGTCTCGTCTTCTGAGCGAAAAGTCATTAACGAAAACATCGCCGACATGCTCCAGCGCAAAGTTATTCGTCCATCAAACAGTCCTTGGCCATCTCCTGTTGTCTTAGTGCGAAAAAAAGATGGATCCGTTCGATTTTGCATTGATTACCGAGCACTGAATCGAATCACACGAAGGGATGTTTATCCGATGCCTGGCATCGATTATGCCTTGGACTGTTTACAAGGAGCGGAATATTTTTCTAGTATCGACCTTCGATCTGGTTATTGGCAGATTCCAATGCATGAGGCGGATAAAGAAAAGACAGCGTTTGCCACCCCTGATGGACTATATGAGTTTGATGTGATGCCCTTCGGGCTATATAACGCTCCCGCAACTTTCGAGCGCATGATAGATACTGTTCTCCGGGGTCTTAAATGGATAACGTGCCTGTGTTATCTCGATGATATCGTTATATTTTCTTCAACCTTTTCTGAACACTTAAAACGGCTGGATGAGGTGCTAACATGCCTTACCAATGCTGGCCTTCAGCTCAACACCAAAAAGTGCCGTTTTGCCTCTCGAAGCATAAAAGTTCTCGGACACGTCGTCAGCCACGACGGGATTTGACCTGACCCAGACAAGATTTCTGCTGTGGTTAACTTCCCACGGCCCCAGCAGCAAAAATCTCTGCGTAACTTTCTTGGTCTGGCGTCTTACTTTCGGCGTTTTGTCCAGACGTTCGCTTCCATAGCTTCGCCCCTCAACGCACTCCTTAACTCTGGAGCTCAATTCGTCTGGACAGACAATTGTGAAGCAGCTTTCCAACAGCTGAAGACCGCGCTGACCTCTGGGCCGGTCCTCTGCCATTTTCACGAGTCCAGACCTGTAATTCTGCACACGGACGCCAGTGGCCACGGCCTTGGCGCTGTTCTACTGCAGCCGGATGGCAATGATCGAGAGCGCGTTATTTCTTACGCCAGTCGTTCCCTAAGTACATCTGAGAAAAATTACACCATCACTGAGCAGGAGTGTCTCGCTGTGGTTTGGGCCGTTCAAAAATTTCGACCATACCTTTACGGACGCCACTTCACAGTAGTAACTGACCACCATGCGTTATGCTGGTTGCAGACACCGAAAAATTTATCCGGGCGCCTCGGACGCTGGGTTCTCCGACTTCAGGAGTATGATTTTACCGTCACTTACAAGTCCGGGAAAAAGCACCTCGACGCGGGCGCACTTTCGCGGTGCCCTCTTGAGTCGTCTACGACTTCCACGTCATCGTCACCCGCTACCACCCTCCCTATCGCACCCGTTAACCACACAGCATTTAATGACGGCCTGTCTCATTTGCCTACTCTTCAACGAGCAGACACATACTGCCGCACGATAATCGACCGGCTTACCGGCACAATACAACCCCCGAACAGCCGGGCGCGTCGGCAGCTTCAGCACTTTCGGTTTTTGCTTGGTATTTTGTACTATTCAAACCACCACTCGTCGGGCAACAGACGGGTCCCGGTTGTACCGCGCGCTACTCGACAGCAGATATTAGAAGCCCTTCATGACGATTCTTCAGCGGGTCACCTCGGCTTCCACAAAACTTACGACCACGTCCGCTCTCGTTTCGTCTGGCCTGGCCTCTCCACCTACGTTGCCCGCTACATCGCTTCATGCCCATCTTGCCAGCAGCGGAAAAAGCCCACATCTCCGCCTGCCGGACTTCTACAGCTGCTCCCTTGCCCTTCGCAGCCCTTCCACACTGTTGGCATTGATCTCTACGGACCTTTGCCTTACACGGCTGCCGGCTTTTGGTGGATTGTAACAGCCGTAGACCATTTAACCCGTTACGCCGAAACAGCACCCATTCGCTCTGGCTGTGCAGCCGAGGTAGCAGACTTCTTCTTGCGTGCCATAGTGTTGCGCCATGGCGCGCCCCATGTTCTTTTGAGCGATCGCGGCAAGACGTTTCTCTCCAGCACTGTTGAAGAAGTTCTCCGTGCTGCAAACACAGTTCATAAGACCACTTCCGCTTACCATCCGCAGACGAACGGTCTCACTGAACGTTTCCACCGAACTCTTTCGGAAATGATTTCAATGTACATTCGGCCTGATCACGCCAACTGGGACGCTATTCTACCATTCGTTACTTTTGCATACAACACTGCAGTACAAAAGACTGCCGGTTACTCTCCCTTCTTGCTGGTCTACGGCCGCGATCCCTCATTCATGCTGGACGCCAGTGTCTCAAGTGCTCCTGTGTATAGCTCCAGCCCGTTACACGAGGAGTTCATCTCCCGCCTCAACTACTGCCGTCGGCTTGCTAGTCTCAACACGGCAGCCAGCCAACGTGATCGCAAGGACCGCTACGACGCCAGTCACCGCACCGTCCTCTTCCGTCCTGGTGACGAGGTGCTACTGTGGACGCCCACACGCAAACCTGGGCTCTGCGAAAAATTTCTTCACCGCTTCACAGGCCCGTACACCATTTTAGAAGAAACTTCGCCCGTGAAGTGCCCGTGAAAACTCCGTGCAGTGCTCCTGTGGATCGTCGCTACCGTGGCACAGAAATAGTGCATGTCTCACTACTCAAGCCTTTCGTGCGTTGCTCCTCTTGATGTAGCGCGGCCAGGAGGCCGCCTTCACACGGAGGGGGAAATTGTGAGAACGTTCTGAGCATCGCGTCCTATTTACAGTGACCGGGTCGTACATTGTGGGCAACCTCCTGTGCTTCATCTTCTTGCCCTCATAATCATTCTCATCACCATTCGACCAATTCCCCTCTTGGGAAGATCATCGTCATTAGAGGCTGGTTCTGGGTCCGCGACGGTTGCAACACTTCCTAATAAACGTCCTCCTGCACCTGTCCCTCAAGGTCCTCTCAAGATATGTATATATATATGTAGAATCAGAATGGGAAATGAGGGGCTCGTTGAAATAATACAGAAACAAGGATTGGCAGCCAATCTGGCAGTTCTGGCAGGCTTGGTAACATAGGTGGCTTAAGAGGGTTCGAAGCTGGTCGACCACTCTTGACATGTCGTGGACGCTCGCGTCACGTCCCGGGGGCGAAAAAGAAGGTGCTCTGCACCCCGAGTAGTCCGAGTAGCCCTGGCTACCACCCTACAGCACCGAAAACAAACTCCTCAGCATAAATACCCGAGAAAGTGGAGAGGACAAACAGCCCCGCCGGTAGCGTAGTGGTCATCGGCTCAGACGCGTATTCTGTAAGTCATGTGTTCGGATGCAACCCGGCGGGCATTTTTTCTCCACTTTCTTTCTTCCAAAAATTATTTATCTTTTTCAATTACCTACGGCACCCTGCCCTTTTCTTTCCTTGACTTTCTTGTCGTCTGTGAATCCTTAGTTGTGTAATATATATATAAATATATATATCAGCGTAATGGGGAGATTTGTTACACGTGATGAAGTAGTTTAATGCCAGAATTGGGCCTAAATCACAGAACTAATGGCGATGCCCGAACCAAACAACACGCACACGAATTTCTTCTTTTTTTACTTGCATGTGCCAGAATACGCGCATCTGGTTTCGTGCTATGCTGGGATTGACGGCATACACAGTCATCGCTATAGAGCTCTTTTCTGGGCTGTCACTTCATCGATGCGCCGTGGCATTGCCCTCTCTTTTGAGGGAACGTCGTCTCTATTCTAGGCTGTTGCTGTACAAGATCATAGCCAGATAAATATGGCGCTGTGAGTGGCCGTCAAGCTAGTAACACCACATCGTTGGTGGCAGCAGAAATTTCTCGCTGTCGTTGATAAGAGTGAAGTTAGCTTCTGTCGTAGTGAGGCTTCATGCGCAGGACGTGCACGACCACGGAAGTATTCTTGCGTCGCAAGAAAGAGGCGCTATCATCCGGTATAACTTGGTAATTGACATCAATAAAGGGGCGCACGACCTTATATTGGCCAAAGTACCAGCGGAACAGTTTTTCCGAACGTCCGCGCGCGCGCGGGTGTCACACCCGGACTACGTCTCCGGGCTCGTAAAAACACACACCCCCTGCGGTGATTGTAGCGAGATTGTCGGCGCACTGCTGATGTCGGATCCGCTCCCGTGCTAGCTGCAGGGCTACCTCCGCTTTCTGCCCGAAATTATCAACGCAATATTCCCTTCGTCTTCGTGAACCGATAGCATGGAATCTAAGGCAGTAGTAATAGTGCGGCAAAAAACCTATTGAAAGGGGTAATTGCGGTGGTCTTCTGGACTGCCGTGTTTTAGGTGAACGTGGCATACGGCTAAATTCTGTCGCAGGTTTTGTGTGCATTGAAAGCATGTCCGTGAGGGTCCTGTTCAGTCTCTCTGTCAAGCCGTTGGTTTGCGGATGGTACGCAGTAGTCCGCCACTGGGTGGTGTGCGCGAGCATCATAAGGGACTTCATGAGGTCCTCTGTGAAAGCTGCACCTCTGTCTGGTATGACGACCTGTGGTGGTCCATGCTGCAAAGCGAAGTTGTGCAGAAAAAAACTTTGCTTCCTCAGCCGAGGTTGCTTGGAAGACAGCCGCTATCTCCGCATATCGTGTGAGGTTGTCAGTCGCGACCATAATACACCGATTACCCTTCGTCGACGTTCGAAATAGCCCCAGCAGGTACCTGCCGAATTGTCTAAAATACGCATTAGGTGGCTTTATCGTTGAAGTAGTTCTGCCGGTTTGAGAGGTTGAGTGTTCCATCCTTGGTAGTAGTGGCAAGTGTTTACATTGTGCTGAACTATTTGCGACAGTTTAGGCAAATAATACTTCAGACGAATCATCGCTAGAGTACGGGTAACACCCAGATGTCCGGCCGAGGTTTTTTCGTGACAGGCGTAAAAAATTGCGGGCCGCATTGCTGTTGGTATGACCAATTATTACGATTTGTTTGCATTCTCAAAATTCTGTTTATAGAGCACGCTGTTCTGAAGGCTGAAAACGAGATGTTCCGGGTAAAGGCACGTGGAACACGAACATCCAGGCCCTATAAGTGCTGTATAACCAGATCCAGTTCATGAACGGTGTGCAGGAGTTGGGCCCCAAGGACGGGAAAGTCACCATCGGCTTCTGAGCTCGCTGAAGCGATTGGCGCCCGGCATAAGCAGTCAGCGTCACTGCTTACGTCCAAACTTGTACACGACTGTCATGTCATAGTCTTGCAACCCGAGGCTCCATCCATCAAGGCATCCCGATGGGTCCGTCAGGTTTGCAAGGCAGCACAACGAGTGGTGTTCACTAGCAACTCTAAATGGCCTGCCATAAAGATACGGTGGGAACTTGCTGATGGCCCACACAATGGCAATACAGTCCTTTTTAATTGTGGAGTTTTTCTACTCTGCTTTTAAAAGAGTGCGACTGGCGTACGCTAAAATTCTTGCAGCTCCGTTATGCCTTTGAACAAAGACTGCGCCTAGTCCGATGTTACTGGCGTCCACGTGCATTTCCGATCCGCATCATCGTCAAAATGAGCAAGCATTGGCGCTGTTTGCAACTGGTCTCCGGGTCATTGAAATCCATGTCTTGTTCTTCTTCCTACACAAAAGGTGCGTCCTCTTTCCTCAGTCGCGTAAGTGGTTTCGCAATATCTGAAAAAGTTTCGACGAAGCGCCTGCAGCACGCGGCAAAGCCCAGAAAGTCCCTAACGGCCTTTTTATCATCACGTCTCGGGAAATCTGCAGCAGCTGCCGCCTTTTGAAGATCTGGGGCGACTCCTTCGGAGCTAATAACTTGTCCTATTAACCGCAGCTGTTTGTAGCCACAGTTGCATTTTCCACGTTTTATAGTTAATTTAGCCGATTTTATGGCTTCGAGAACCAGCGGAAACCAATGTAAGTGTTCTTCGAATGTTGCGCAGAACACAACGACACCGTCAAGGTAAACAAGACACGGCTGCCATTTGAGACCGCCCAAGACAGAATCCATCATTCCCTGGGAAGTAGCAAGTGTTGAGGAAAGATGCAATGCGATGACTGAACTGGCATAGCCCATCGGGGGTGACAAACGCAGTCTTCTCGCGGTCTTGCTCCTCAAACTTGATCTGCCAGTATCCGGTTTTAAGATCTAAGGACGAGAAACATTTTGCACTGCGCGACCAGTCCAAGGCTGCGCGGGAACGGGCAGATGTCTTCTTTTTGTAACGCGATTATTTTTTCTGTAATCGGACCAGAAGCGAAAAGTTTTGAATGTTTTTGTTAGCAATTAGTTTATTGCTAGAATTGGGCCTAAATCATAGGATAATTGGCGATTCCAGTGGTGGTGGTGCCAGTGAAATTGCTCGTACTCATTTAGGGGGATTGGCTAAGAAAGGGGGGGAGGGCTTACCGCAAGAAATTAACTAAAGTTTTTATTGAAAGAAAATATTTAAATATTGGAATGGATTAGCAGTATATGACTAGAGAAATAAAAGTGTGAAGATTCAGAAAGAACTGAAAAAAGGAAAAAATGAACACCATTGAATAAAAATTGAAAGCAAGATATACCATGAAAGAATGTGATACAGACGAAGCGGTGAGCTATGCCTGCGAATACTTGACAGGGGAATACAGCTGGGCCAAATGATGTCTAATACTGAAGACGGCGTGATTCCAGGATAAATGAGTGCAACGCACGGCAAACATCCCCGTGGCAGAATCCCAGTTACCTCGCCCCGAATGACAAAATAAGTGTAGGAGAGAGCGGGAGGTATAGCTGGCAGTATGTGCTTTCTAAGTATCTTTGTCTTATAGATGAGAACCGTCGGCAGGAAAAGAAGAAATCGTCGATCGTTTCTGTTTTTTTCGAAAAAGCGCATAGTGATGATGGGGCGAGATTACAGCTGTGCAAGTAATAACTTAAATATGGCACGCGACAGCGAAAGCTAGTAAGGGTGACTGGCTTCTGCTGCACTTTCATGGGTAACGGAGGTGCTCTCGCTCCGAGACTTCGTTAGCAGAATCAGGCATACTTTAAAGTAATCAGAGCCTATGAAAGCAAGCCGAAGTTATCAGGGAAATATGCAGCAGAACCTCCACTACTGGACCGCCCATTGCCATTCCCGCCACAGTATTCGCGGATTTGTTAACCCAGAGACCTGCATGTCCAGGTACCCAAACAAAACGAATTTCACTAAGATAGGAAGGCGACAAAGAAGCAAGGGCTCGACGTAGGAGGCTGAAGTAAGAGAAGAACAAACGGAAAATGAATCTGGGAGAATTATTGCCTCTCATTTAAAATAACCAACCATACGAAGGGCAAAGACAATTGCGAGACATTCTGCGTAGAAAGTCGCAGTAAAGTTAGGCAGACAGAGGTAACAGGACCAATCTAGGCCGGGAGAAAAAATACGCAGGAATGCTGCCTTCCCCTGCCTGACAGAAGCAACGGTCGGAATAATGGCATGGAAAGGGAAACCATTCAGATGATCCTGTAGGAGGTCTGTTTAAAGGTTCAGAGGGAGTAATTTCGCGTTAGAGAGAAACATTTCATCAAAAAATATCTAAGGGTGACACTGTCAAGTGTGGAAGCCTGCAGAAGGCTACCATTTATTAGGCCAAGCATAGACTGTACAAGGACCACCTGTAGTTCTTTGAACGAGGCCCATGGACTACCAACGAACAATGAAGCCCATGTAACGAAGGCTGCTTGCGGCCTGGTAATGGGTGATTCCATGACTCGGAAAAATGCATCTACGGTGGGGGCATATATGCCTGAGGCTAATTAAGGAATACGGGCTTCCATGTATAAAGTTTTATTTGCTACACAACGGCGAAGACGCCGCTAACTGCAGAGCTTGTCTTTCCAGCACTATATATGGGCGAAGTTTGTAGTGGAGACTTCCGGAGAACAGCACACATCTAAATGCTGGAATTGGGCGGACTTACATTTTGTAAATAATTATTAGTGTGTCACGACGCATGCCCAATCTTTGTGACATAGCCCTCTCAAGAATGACACGGCCCGAGCCCCTTTTGTAGTAAATAATCTATGTGTTGACGCCAATTGAGGGTATATTTATGTAGAATTCCCAAATATTTTAAGGAATTGACCTGATGAATGTCGGGTCGCCGGCAACTAAGAGAGGTGAACACTAAGCCGCTTACTCGGAATGGAAGCAGAGCACATTTGCTCATATTTAGGTTCAAGCGGAGGCCATCCAGCCAAGCCTCTAATTCATGCACCACATTGCGGGGGGACGTAGCAAAAAGTCCACTCCACCCAAGGTCATCTACCAAGGGGTGACCGCCCTGCTGAAGGATGACACTGTCAGACTTCGGCAGGTGTACACGGATGGCTCCATGCAACAGTTGACAAGCAGAGCCGCACCCGCCCTCATGGCACTGTAACGTAGCACCAGCCAGGTGTGCAGCCTGCCCTTCCTGGCCTCACCCGCCCACAAAGAGCTGGCTGGAACCAACTTGGCCTCGGATCTTCTTCTAAAGCACGGGACTCAGATCCGCAGGGCCATCATCGTTACTGACTCTCAGCATGCGCTCGTCAGTCTGCGAGCTGCCGACCAGCCAAGCAGCTGCAAGGGCCACGTAGAGTGGTCGCTGGCGACCAAGCGTCATGCGGTGGAGGCCCAGGGGTGTCCATTGTGACTTCACTGGCTGCCATCACAGGTAGACATCATGGGCAAGGAGGTATCAGATGCCCTGGCCAAGAGTGCTGCTCAGCAGGCAGGGGTCCCAGCCTCCAGGGATGTGGCCTTATTCGTCATTGCAAGGACTATCCTGGCCCAGGTGGGTGTTAGAGGCTCTGCATCCATATGCAAGAGTGGTGAGCGCTCGGGCCCCACGCGTCCCCCCCGGAAGCATCAGTAGAGACGCCCGGTCAGTCTTTCTTCGCCTGTGGCCTACTGCAACGTAAGAGCCCGCCTGCACCACCAGGGCCGCCGGGCGTCCCCCACCTGCACCGACTGCCCAGAGGCCGAGGTGCTCGAGCACTTACTCTACTCTTTCCAACAGCATGACACCGTGGGAGAGGATCTCCGGGCCGCCCTCCAGCGACTGAGTCACCGAGACACAAGCGGGAGGACTGCCTGTTCCCAACGGGAACATACACCTACCGACGGTAGGTTTTCTAGCACCTCCTCATGTTCGTGGTTGTGACAGCACTAGTGCATCGTTCGCAGCCATCGAGCCTTGGACGAGACAAACCCGATATACACTGCCCTCCACTCACCACCTCCTTTCCTATATTTCTCTATTCCTATTCTTTCAAACGCCTTTCCCTTCCCTGGACTGGGTTATATGAGAGTGAACTCCCCATTGAGTTCAACAATATCCCCACTTATTTTCTCTTCCCTGCTTTTGAATAAATGAACACCACCAACACCACTAGACGCACTGAAGTCGCTCTTTCTTTGTGTTCACCAGTTTTCCTGGACGAACGTCACTCTGTGTAGTCGTGAGTCGTGAGCCGAACCACTCAGTTAAACAGCCGCGATTAATTAACGTTGTTAGCATCAAACCGTCTGAATAGCATGTGACACTGAAACTGTCATCTTCTGTGCGCATTCAAGCGATATTTTTGCTGGTGTAGATGCTCCAATCTGGGTTTATTAGGCTCCCGTTTTGAAACATTTTGCTCAGTTTCCCTAGGAGTGTGGTCTCGTGAAGTGCTATTTACAAGTGAACATTGAAGCAACGCCCTTCGAACGTAAAGGGTTCGCGAACCCGAACCCGCCCGACGAAGTAACGCCAATCCACATGACAAAAAGTCACCGGTTTATTCCGGGAGAACAAAGTAAGGAAAAAACAATAAAAGCAACTTTGGAGGCACTGTTACGGTAGTACAGCCAGCGTGCGCGTAAAGACAACATTGCGGCAGTTGAAGCACTGCTTGTTCAGAAAGGTACGGACTGGTGCTGTACACTCACGACGATGTCTTCAGTCACTTGTGCCGACGACGGGTAAAGAGCGTCCGCCGCGGACGCTGGTTGCTCCTCGCTATCCGGACGTCATTGCTGTGGCTGGCCGCCCCTCGGCCCCGTCCGCAGCCCGCGGAGACAGCTGCTCTCGCGTGTGCCCCTGTGCGCACTCCCCCCGGCGCTCCTGTGAACGCCGCTTTTACGCCACTCCGTCGGTTGTGCGCATGTTCCTGGTTGTAGGCGCACTAGACGTATTTGTCCCGTCTCACCATTCATCACACACGCGCGCACGGGCTCATGACGCACTCACGCCACTATCGCTGTTCGAAGCGCGCACTTAACATTAATCACCCTGCGCGGGCGCTCGTAGGGGCTGCGTCCCTACACTCCCCCTCCCCCAAGACTGGACAACTCCCGAGTTGTCCTAGAAGCGCTGGGGTTGCCGTAGAGGAAGACTTCTCCAGTGAGTTTGTGTTGAATGCGTGTTTAGGTGGGTCTCCCCGCTCGAGCCATGTTGCTGTATCATTCAGCTGGTAGGGCATCCTGGAAGAAAATGAACAAGATTATATTTCTTCTTCCGAGTGCCGTTCGTAATAACTCTTAAGGTCATCAATGTGTATTGGACCCGCATCCCGTCCTCCGTTTAGGTTGCGAAGGCGATAAGTCAGCCGAGATTGGCGCTTTGTTACCTCATAAGGACCTTCCTATCCATCAGCCAGGGAAGCAGCAAACACTTTTGCTGCATCACTCAACGGATGTGTGCGGCGCAGTACCAGGTCCCCGACAGAAAACTCAACTCGGCGCTGTCCCTGGTCGTACGGCCGGCTGTGTTCGAGTTGTGCCAAATCCAGGTGTTGCCTGGCCTCCTGGATGGTCTCGTTGAGGCTGCTGCAAAGATCCGGCGCATACTAAACATAAGTGCGAGGGTGCACCTCGACCTGGTCACTGAATGAATGTTCAACCGGAAACCACAGGTCGCTGCCAAACAGCAAGGGCTGCCGGTGTAAAGCAGGTCGAGCGATTGACCGTAGTCCTAGTTGCAAATGCAATTTTTGAGAGGCAAGCATCTCAGTCTTTGTGGCGTTCAGTGAAGGCCACCACCCTCATTTTCAAGTTCCTGTTGACACGTTCCGATTGTTGGCTTGTGAATGGTACGGAGTAGTCTTCTTATGTACTACGCCCAGAACCGAACAAGTGTCCACAAAGTTCTTACTGGTGAAGTACGTCGCATTGTCCGGTATGAGTTGTTCCGAAAATCCTAAGCGGGTGAACGTATCCAACAACTTGTCCCAGATCAACTTTGAATCAAGTTTACGTAAGGCGTGCAGATCGACCCACTTGGAGAAATGATCTGTGACCACAAGGAGGTAGCGATTGCTCTTTACTGATCTTGGGTATGGACCCATCAGGTCGCAAGCCGCGATCTGCAAAGGGAAGCGGCTCTCGACTGACTTCATGAGGCTAGGTGGTTTACCTCCTCTTGGCTGTACAGACTGGCAAAGTGGGCATGTCTTGGCGTACTTCATTACCTCCTTTCTCATGCAAGGCCATGTGACAACGCGGCACAGCTTTTCGTGTGTTTTCTGTCCGTCTCTATGACCGGCGAGGGCGGTGTCGTGGTAATATTCCACAAAGGACCGCCGTAGGCGCTTTGGTACGAATATCCGAAAGGGATACTTACCACCGTCCGTACGTGTACTTGGGATGTACAGCAGTCGCAAGCCGTCCTGGCTTTGGACGTAGCAGTCGTAGTCCGGGGCCCGTGCCGCCATAGTAGCACTCGCTCTCCGCGGCTGTAATGGACTCCCGAATGCGCTTGCACTGTTCGTCGGCCTGCTGCGCTTCAAGCATCTTCTGGCGACTTATTAGGGTTCCCCAGGCTTCTGCAGGCGTTGTAACCGCGAAGACCGGGGGTTCTGGTTGCTGTTGTGCTGGTAGGGGTGCGCGAGACAAGGCGTCCGCTGGTTTGTTGCTGTTTCCCTTCTTATATTCCACTTTGTAGTGATACTTTTGCAGGTTTAGCGCCGAGCGTGCAGGGCGACCCGCAGGGTTTTGAAGCCGTGACAACCATGACAGTGCTTGGTGGTCAGTCTGTATCGTGAAAGCTGCGCCATCCAAGTACATGTTATACTTTTTGAGGGCAAACACTATGGCAAGACAGTCTTTTTCTGTCACTCAATAATTCTGTTCGGCCACCGAGAGAGTGCGGCTGGCGAATGCCGGAGGGTACAGTTCGCCGCTATGCTCCTGTAGCAAAACAGCCCCTATGCCGTACTCACTTGCATCGGTTTGGACAACAAAGGGGCGGTTGAGATCTGGCAACCGCAGGCTTGTGGTGTCGGCGATGGCTGCTGATAGTGCCTGAAACGCCTGCTACTCCGAAGCCGTCCATGACCACCTGGCGCCCTTCCTTAGCAGCTGATGGAGGGGCCGCGCTAAGTCCGCACAGTTCCGAATGAAGTGCCTGTAGAAGCCGACCATACCCAGGAAGCGCTGCAGACGTTTGACGTTCTCTGGCTTCGGGAACTGCAAGATCGCCTTGAGCTTCTACTCGTTTGGCCGGACTCAACCTTGGTCCACAAGGAAGCCCAGGAGCTCGATCCTGCTGGCAGCCAGTTGTACCTTTCGGGGGTTTACTGTGAGGGCTACGTTCTGCATGCGCTCCAACACAGTCTGCAAATGAAGAACATGGTCCGGAAGTTTGTCTGAAAATACAACCACATCATCCATGTACGCCATCGCATAATTAAACTTCGCTACTCCCAGCATGATGTCCATCACGCGCTGGAAAGTTGCTGGGGAATTTGACAAACCGAAAGGCAGCCTCACGAATTCAAACAACCCTCTGGTAGAAGTGAACGCGGTTTTCTCGATATCCTTTTCCGCTACAGGGATCTGTAGGAAACCTCTACTACAGTCAAGTGTGGTAACAACCTTTGCTGAACCTGGCGCATACATAACCGCATCGATGGATGGAAAAGAATACGAATCTCTCGTGGTTATCACGTTTAGGCGTCTGTAGTGTAGGAACATGCGGACACTACCGTCTTTCTTATCCGCCAGCACAATCGAAAATGCCCAAGGGCTTTTAAATTCAGAGCATTTGTATAACTCACGATGTCACCCGTGCGTCGGCGTCCGCAGCAGCCAGCCTCCCCTTACACTTTAAAAAGAAAAAGAAATAACAGTTACCGGCGCCTGGTTTCGATCCCACGACCATGCGGGCGGAACGCAAGGTACATGGTGCTCTATCCACTGCGGCACAAAACGACACAAAATCAAAGGCTACGAACGCGCCTTATATCCTTGACTCATTCAAACTACGTCATCAGCGGCGTGCGTTGGCGACTCAGCGGCGTGCTAGCGGCGTGATAGCTGCGTGGTGTACACGTGATAGCACCAACCCCCCAAACACTAAACGTTACCCCAATATAAGCACCCCCTATAAAGCGGGTTGGCGCGGGCTCCACTCCAGTCAACTCCTGCGCTCTCTTCTCTTGCGTTCGTCGTTGATAAGCGATGGAAGCTCCCAGCGCGGTGCACGGAAGTGGACGTTCCCTACTTACATCTCTCTCCTCTCTCTCTCTCTCTCTCTCAAACACAACTACCACCACCAACAACTACTACCACCACCACCACCAAACCTACGCCACGTAAACGACCCCAATGCTCTGCATTTACTCGTGTCCCTCGCGTGGGGACATGCGACGGAGGATTTTTTTTGATGGCCTCACCGCTCCTGTATTTACCAACCATCACCTGCAGGGTTCCGTCCAGCTGTGGTTGCTTGTGGACGCTCAAGGGTCTCGGGGCGAACCGTAGTGGACGCGCACATCCCGTCTCGATGTGCTGCTCCGAAATGTTCACAGTACTCGGAGCTTCCGTGAACATCGCTGCGAAGGGTTGTAGTACTGCTGCGAGCCCTGATTGTTCTTTGGAGGTCCTCCGAACGACATCTAGATTGTTTGCAAACCATTTTCAACCGTTCCGACGGTGGTCCCCGCTGTCCGCAACACTGACAGAGATTCTAATGGTCTTGCTGAAAAGGTGTTGAGTGGCGTTCCTGGGCCGTAGTCGTAGTTTGCAGCCTTTACGTCAAGCACTAGCCCTGTCCTGGCCATAAAATCGTGTCCCAGAATGGCTGGACAGGAAACCCGGGAAGGTACAAAAAAATTCCGCGGATTTCCCCGAGGGGAAGAATGTGAAAGTGCGAATGCACGAGTTGAATTTGCGCGGTTCGGTAATGTTCACGAAAGAGAGATCACACACACACACACAACTACAAAGAAAGAAAGGTGCATTTATTCACAGACACCTATTTGTGTTGTCGTTGTACTTGATTGCTAGAGCGGATCTCAGCTTTGAAATTTCGTGTCAGTACTCGTTTAAGCAGGTGCATTTGCCCTTCTCACGCCCGATTCTTGGCCAATCCCCCACGTGGGTATGTGCCATGTCAGCGGCCAGGCTGCGCGCGCCCATCTCCACGTGCGCGGACATCGCCGGTGGACGCAGGTTCAGGGTCGCTTAAGAAGTGCATTCGCACTTAAAACGTTGCCTGTGTTTGCGACCATATGCGATTACCGTCTGCGTCGCTGCCGATGTCATCGGCACGACCTGGTCCGAAGCTGTTCTGATACTGGTGCTTACGTGCCGGAATTTGATCTTCCTCGGCGAGCACCATTCTCCGACAGCGTCTCCAAACACAGAAACCGTTGCTCCAGTGTCCAGTAGGGCAGGTAGAATCAGGCCGGCTAGCTTGACTGTAATGAGAGGTGCCTTGTCCACGCTTGCATCCTGTCCCCAATGGCCAAGGGCCAACAGCTTACCATGCGCTGATTGTTGCTCGCTGGAGGCCCTTCTGTGCTTTTTGCACCAAGTTCCCACCTTCCATGTGGTCCATGTAGGGTGCGGCATGCTCGATGACAGTTGGTGTGCAATTTTGGCTCTGCTCCTGCACCCGCCGTCCGCGCCGAGCTTTCGGTGGCCGTTTTGGCCGCTGCGTCTGCGGGTTTGTGCACTGCTGCCTGCCGCGACGCGGCGAGTTTCGCCGCAGTTTCGAGTGGCGTATCTCGATTGGTTGCGCGAGGGCGTGTGCACAGCGTGCCGCTGGGTGTTAGGATGATCAGAATACCAGTGCATTGTCGCTTGCGTCTGTCGGCTGCACTGTGTCTGGGCGGGGTGGGGCCGAGCTCGCAAAGCTTGAGTACACGGTCTAGTGGAAAGCCGCTTGCCGCCTTTCTTTGTTGCTCCACTCGGGTGATTTGGGCACGACTTCCTTGCTGATGTCTGCACAGATGGATTTCCCTTGGTTAGGAGTTGTCTCCCTACTGTGAGGGACTTGCCTCTGGTCATTCCGGCCGAACGGGCGCTCCCACGACGGCGCCTCACCGCTGGGGTGAGTCAGCGCTTGAAAACCATCTCCAACGGGGGCGGGGCACAGCCGGGGTGAGTCAGCGCTGCAGCCATCTCCCACGGTGGCGCCGCACCGCTGGGGTGCGTTGGCGGTGCCACCATCTTCCACGGAGGCGCCGCACCGCTGGGGTGAGTTGGAGCTGCAACCATCTCCCACGGTGGCGCCGCAGCACTGGGGTGAGTTGGCGCTGCAACCATCTACCACGGTGGCGCCGCACCACTGATGTGAGTTGGCGCTGCAACCACCTTTGCCATGAATGATCGCTGCTCGCTTGTGGTATTTCTCCTGCGATTGCCGGTTGTCTAGGCCCGCGCCTATGAATAGCGCCACCTTCCTTCCTCGCTGCTTGGTTCTCTTCGCTCGGGGCCTCCGCTGGTGCAGCCCTGGTGGGCGTGTGGTAGGTGTACGCACACGAAGCCTCTAAGCATGCCCCTTAAGGCGGTGGTGGTTGGTAGGATTCCGTGGCCATCAGCGAAGCTTTTATGGCTGTGGCCTCCTTGGCGAGGTCTTCAAAGTCTGAGAACCGCCGGGACCGCAAGTACAGCTGGAACCTGGGGTGGCACTGTTGGATGATCCGGAAAACCTTTTCCGCCTCGGTTGCCGCCGGTTCAGCCCGTTCGTACAAGTCCTGCATAGAACGCACATATCCCTGAAGGCTTTCACCCTCTCCCTGTGTCCGCGCGCAAAGTTCGTCTTTGATTCGGTACGCATACCGAGGTGGCAGAAACTCCAGCTTAAATCGTTCCTGGAAGTCCGTCATGTCCTCGAATGGCTTCTGGTGACGTCTCCAAACGCCGGCTGCCGCCCGCAAAGCAACTGGCAAGATCCTGCTAATCAGCACGCTATCTGAAATTGCCATGGCTTGTTAGTAGTCCGACAATTCACAAAGAAAGTCGAAAACAGACTTCTTGTTTGTGGAACCTGTATACGTTGGCACGGCCAAGGTTAACTGCAACGACGCATTGCAGTGACAGTAGCATTGACAACCTTGCGGCAACCGATCATCCAATAACACCTCAGTGTTAAGCTTGCTAGTCTGAAGCGCTAACAGTTACTTTTCAAACTCGGGCTTCGATTCTGCAGTTGGGCCGTCAGACCAAGAATTCGGTTTGTGTTGTCAGATAGCGGATCAGTCTGCGCAATACTATCTGAGAAACGTACGGAGGCATTTTCCCTTAACACGGGCACAGCATTCTCGGCCGTCGACATAGTTGTAGCTGCAAAATACTGTCAACCCTGCCTGGAATACAGCCGTTCTGACCGGCGGAGAAAGAAAAAAAATTACCCCATCTTCCCGAGGGGAACCCTGAGTAGGATGCGGAGCATTGGGTGGTTTACCTACATTTCCCCCAAACCCAACTACTAACACAACGGAACGCAACGGAACCCCCGATGGGAATGTAGACGTTGTTGACGTTTACAAACGGCTTTACGTTGTGGAAGGGTCGGTTCCGCCGCTCGCTTCGTACGTTTGCGTTCCACGTCACGTTGTCGAAGTTCCGGTAGCGTGCTCGACGTTTTCGAACCGACGCTGCTTGACGTTGCCGAAGCTCAGGATCCGCTGCTCGACGTTGACGCTTTCGAAGCTGCTTCGCGCTGACGAAGTTCAGGGTCTTCCGCTCGCTTCAAGCGTTTGCGTTCAGCGTCGCCTGCCCTTTGCTTCGCAGCTTTGTCTAGAGTGGACGTAACGTTGCTATGAGTGTTTAGGCTGATGCTGACGCGTGCTTGCGTCAGCCCACTCACTGACGGGACTGTTGCTTCCATCACACTTCATCAAAAGCATAAACGGGGTCAACTGAAGCAAGCGCTGCAATGAACGCGCGCAGCGCTCTACCCGGTTTACATTCACACTTGAAGGAGAGGAGATTAGAGGAGGAGATTAGCGCATGCGCCGCGAGTGCAGAAGCGAGAACGCAGGAGAAGCGCAAGCAGATGGTAGGAGAGAAGTGGAAAGTGTAATGCGCAGCGGTTGGAGAGCGGGAAGGAGGAGAGTTGCGCATGCGTAGTGTGAGTGCGGACGCCGACGCTGCGGGACATACCCCCGAACAAGAGATGCTCCGCATCTAAAAATGCTCCTATGTGGGCACGCACGGTAAATCAGCAGTTACACTTCGATAAGCGCACATTCTGTGGCGAGTCACTCACAGGATTTGTTGCACAGCTTTCAGCTGTTCCTTTCCACGCCACCGTTGTCGTTGAGCGGTGGCTTGTGGTAGACGGTTGGAAGCATTCTCCGCTCTCTGAGTGATGTTCGCAAAGTAGGCACGGACGTCTTTTGTGCCGCCGAATCCGCCGCTGACTTCTGCGTAAAAAAGGTTAGCGACCCGAGCAAGGCATACAGAGTTCTGAAGCGTTCTGCAAGTATTCCCAAGTGCGAGTGGCAGTGCAGCTCGCGGGGCGAGTCAAGGCTCCAAGACAATAAGAAAAAAAGGAATAAAGACAGAAGCCACGTTGGGCGCCAGTGAAGGAACGCCCTTCTAATGTAAACGGTACGCGAGCCCGAACCCGCCCGACGAAGTAACGCCAATCCACATGAGAACAAGTCACCGGTTTATTTGGGGAGAACAAAGGAAGGAAAAATCAAAGAAAGCAACTTTGGAGGCTGTGTAACTGTAGTACAGCCAGGGTGCGCGTAAAGACAACATTGCGGCAGTTGAAGCACTGCTTGTTCAGAAAGGTAAGGCCTGGTGGAATACACCCACGACGATTTCATCAGTCACTTGTGCCGACGACGGGTAAAGAGCATCCGCCGCGGGCGCTGGATGCTCCTCGCTGCCCGAGCGTCATTGCTGTGGCTGGCCGCCCGTCGGTCCCGTCCGCAGCCCGCGGAAACAGCCGCTCTCGCATGTGCCCCTGTGCGCACTCCCCCCCCGCCGCTTCTGTGAGCGCCGCTTTTACGCCACTCCGTTGGTTGTGGGCATGTTCCGGGTTTTATGCGCACTACACGTATTCGTCCCGTCTCACCGTTCATCATACACGCGCGCACGGGCTCATGTCGCACTGACGCCACTATGGCTGTTCCACGCGCGCACTTCCCAGTAATCACCCTGCGCGGGCGCTCGTAGGGGCTGCGTCCCTACAACATATAGCGCCATCGTGCAGGCGAGGCGGGGGAATTTGCCGCTCCAATTAAAATAAAACATCCGAGTGCACAAAAATCCATTTGAGGGTTGTGAATCCGACATTATAATGCCAGCTGAATGCGTGCGACGCCCTGTTTCGTCTCGCATTGTCGAATAGCTCTGGAATCTGTCTGCTGGAGGAGCGTTTTGCTTTCGAATGGCTTTGATCTTTCTCCTACGTGATGCGCTGCTTCTCGTTTAGGCTACCGTGTAATCAGGACACTGACGACGACCGTAAATTTCGGTGGTTGTCCTTACCGTACCCTAATTTCCTGTTTACTGGCCTGGTGACCATCCCTTGTTAGCAAGTACTGCCGAGTTTAGGTTCGCACTGTGGAAGGCCTCGTCATGGGGCCGTTTTAATTTTATGAACGGCAATGCCAGACGCCGGGCTTTTCGCTTGAGCGCGCGTCTTGGAACGTCTTGTAAAATATGTGGTTTTCACATAAAAGACGCCACCGCATTTTTTATCGATCCCTTCAGCTTCATCAGCGCTGCTCGAGATAAGAGCTGCCTATTTCGACTGTGCCACCAAACACACTAACACGGAATCTAGAGTGACGTCAGGGCAAATTATCACGCCTACGAAAAACTCGTCTGCGAACTTTGTTTTGTATTGCACAAAGCATGGCAGTGCATTTCCACAGTGCTGTAACAGATTCCGAGCTCCAGCAGCAACTCCGTGCGCTGCGGCCCTCCCCTGCGAGCCATACCCGCTCCACCGCTCCCCCCCCCCCCCACGCACACACTGTTGGGACTTGGCTATCTCCGCTCAGTAACCGCTGTTGCGACCTTGCATGCTCAGTCCGCTATCGACGCGGCCTACAGCAGAGTGGCACAGATGTTGAAAAGACGGTGATTTGAAGCTGCACTTATGAACAATATATACAAAGGCAGCAAGAGCGTACATGGCTTGCACAAAGGCGAGAAAGGCGAATGGAGGCAGTTCGAATCCCTCCAACCAGGAAAATCACTGGCCGCCTTGTGAATCCGGCGAATGAAGGCGAAGTGGTTGCGTCAGCCGAGCCACCAGGACAGGAAAAGGGAAGGCGATCAAGTGGCGCCTTCTCCATGCGGCACTTGCTGGGCCTGTGTCACAATGCTTTGCAACAAACGCATCATTCGGCCCAGCCGTCGTGAAGTGAAAAGGATGGCAGACCCAGCGCCGTTTGCCGCCAAGTTGTGGCGCGTCTGACGCCCGGGGTTTGACCGTGGCGTGAGTTGGCCCCGCTGTCGGCGGGTCGCCAGTAGCAGCAATTTTGTGTCGGGCCCTCTGGTACAACACACAAGAACACAAAAAGAGTGGTACGTTTTAAGCACCTGTGGGTTTGGCCCCGGCTCTTAACGGAAATAAACATCACGACGCGTTGCTCCACGGTCCTGTCCCTCTCTCACAGCTGGACCTTCCTGTTTGACTTTTTTGCACTCTCCGATTTTCGTCTTCATGTTTTTGTGTTATTTCTAGGTCCGGCAGGGTGGCAAGAAGGATGGTTGCGCAATACACGCAGCATGCGGACGAGTGGCGGCAGCGTCTCTCTACATCTTGTTCTATACATGGTAGTCTTTCTTCGGCTAATAACCCAGGCGGCACAGAAAGTGTGTCCCAAGACCGGCCCGTCTATGGCCGCTTTCTGGCATGTCCGGCCAGCATCCAGGTTCTGGCAGCCACTGATCATACGATGAACGGCCAACATTCTGCAACCAGCGCTTCGGTATTTCTTCGGTCGCCCGTGTTCAGACGTACAACGGGAGCTGCCCGGCTGCCAGATATTCAGTTGCCTTTCGGCTGCCGTTGTTGAGAAAGAAATCGGCCGGAGTACGGCTTTACGACATCCTTTTTTCCTTCGGGAAGCGGTGTTCCGCCGAAGCACGGCAAGCGACCGGCCACAGGATATCCGTATTCTTGTGGCAGTTGGTGTTCGAAAGGAGACCGGCCGTAGCGCGGCTGCCGCGCATCCGCACTTTCAATGGTGAACCGCCTGTCCGGTAGCAGAATATTCGTTTTCTTCGGGCAGCCGGTGTTATAAAGGAGACCGGCCGATTTACGGCCTCAGAATGTACGTTTTTTATTGGTTTAGAGGTCCTCGGCCGAAGTACGGCAAGCAAACGGCCGCAGAATTTTCGGCAACCGGTGTTCAAGAGGAGACCGGCCTTCGTAAGGTATCAGGTTATACTTCATTATACGAACACAGGCGCGCGTCTGGGCGCCCATTCATGCACAGATGTGCTTGGAAGAAGACCCGGTGATGTAGGAGCGTTTTTCCCTGGGTGAAGTAAGAGCTGTTAGGGAGTCGAATGGCGCAAACACGTTTTTCATCCGCTCGGTGTTCTACGTTTTAAATGAATGAACTACTTTTGTCAAACACTAATGAGTATTCTAGGTGAACGGGCAAGGCGCAAGGACTCGCTGGACATTACAGGGAAACGTTTAGGCCATCGAAATGCCATTTTTTGCCACCAGAAGACTGTGCCACACCGACGGGTGAGCTAAGCCAGGCCAGTCAAAGCCGCTACAACGCCTCGCCCATCGGCTTCGTTTATGCATAAGCTCGATGCTATTCGCCCCCTCAAGAAATGAATACCATTGAAGACATCAACCCGGAAGCGATGTCCGACCCGAAATGGCGGTGGTTCACCAAAATAAGTGGCCTTAAAGGGTGTCGAGCAAGCGGCCACCACGCAGGAGCTCAACCGGCGCCATGTCAAGGACTCCCCACCAAAGAAAGGCAAGGGCACGCAAAAGCGCAAGTTTCCGGCTAGTCTGCTCACAGTAATACTGCGAAAAAATGTGCACTATATTGTTTGTGATAAACGTAGAAGAGGCTAAGATCGTGCATTGGTAGGCTCAAGTTAATGCCCTGCACTATGTTACTTCACAGGATTTTATGACTGCCTATTTAAAAACAAGTGTTATTTTGAATTTGCCATAACAACAGAGCCTTGTGAATGACGAAGCCTGGATGTTAATTTAGTTGCGGTGTTTGAAATTGAGACTAGCTACACGTGGGATATGACGCATTTGGTTAAACATAATCGCCAGCGTCCTTGCAAACACGGATTTCTTCGGGTTTTTCTTACTCAACGCAGCTTGTTGAGTTCACGCACGATTTGGCTCTAGCAATAGATAAGCTTAAAGTAGCTTACTATTTTCTTGTGCGGCAAAAAAGCATTTGACGGTGTTTCATATCACCTTCTTGTTAGTACATGGCGGGAAATAAACTGAATGAATCGGTTATTGCATGGATAGCCCAGTATATCTCTCTAAGACAGCAGTTGGTCGCTCTCAATGGTTGTTCATCCGGATATGTTCCCGCGACCTCAGGAATTCCCCAAGCTCAGTTGCGTGCCCTGTTTTGTTTGTGTGCCCTCAAATCTTTGTTAAAAATGTTCGCGAATGACTGTGTAATTTACAGGAGTATAGCGAATGAACGTGGTTCCGAATACTTGCAGCATGATTCAAATTAATAACATCCGGGTGTGGCTATTAAGAAAAGTCGTTGAATCTTAAAAAGTGTGTTAACGTCAATTTTACAAGAAAACCTTCATTCCAATTGAATGCGTATACAGTAAATTACAAAGCTTTAAGAACGGCCGGAAAATATAAATAATCAGGAGTTTAGTTAAGGAGTGTTTAGAGGTTAAATAGGCACGTTCACAACATAAAAGTTACGGCTGCACGTGTTTTTGGCTTTCCGAGATAAAATTTGAGCGAACCTCTACCTAACTAAAAAGAAGAACCGTACTTCGCTCATGTCCGCTCAATGTAGGAATACGCATGTGTTTTCTGGGATCCCCACACCAAAGAGCTGGTTGATCACATACAGAATAGGGCAGTGCGATTCGTATTAGGTATTGGCACTGTCAACTTAGAATGAGGGAAAGTAAACGCAAATTTAAATGGTAAGACCGGAAAGACCATAGACGAAACCTGAGTTTGAAATTTTTTCGTAAAATCTATCATTCGAAAATTGGAATAGAAGGGGAGAAATATATCCTAGTGCCATTCTACATATCTCAAAGTGGGATCGCTTGCTTGAAGCTAATTATTACTTTCCTTTAAGGTGACGCCTTGCGCAATTCATTTTATTTTACATCAATATGAGAGTGTAATTATATTCCACGTATGATTTTATCCACTGTTTATAATGACGATTTTCTCCGCGTTTTGTAGAATTATTTTGTTTTTTGGTCTCATATTTGATGCTTAGTGTTATGTATCTCCCTGCTGTAATGCATGCAAGGGCAAGCAGGCATCAAATAAAAAAATGAATAAATAAATAAATAAATAAGTAAATAACTGAACAAATAAATAAACAAACAAACAAATAAATAAATAATAAATAAAAAAATAAATAAAATAAATAATTAAATAAATAAATCGCCGGGATGAGAACCCTACGCATTCAAACTTGACCAATGATATATTTATTGCTTTATTCGTTGCAGTATGCAAGGTTTGCTGTATGAATACTACAATTGCTAAGTTATTTGTTTGAAAGAAAATATGAAACTCTTGTCTTACGCCTTTCCTTGCGTGAACACAGAGAGATAGAACTGCAGCCATCTGAAGAAGGGTGTCATTTGCAACACGTCTAGAATTTTCTTAACGTAGTACGACTTTAGAGGAAAATAATGTTCTTTTGGACTATTAAGGAGTGTGCACGCACTCATGAAAACAACATAAAAATATATTCAACCTAAAGTACTTCTTTGATCTCTTCTAGGATCAGCCCTGTGAAAGATCATCAGAAAAATTTACCGAGTAGAAAATTTCTTTGCAAGAAAAATGGGCAAATACTGGACATACGTTTTGTGTGAAGTAAATTATATTGAATGCTGCTGACTGTTTTGTGAGTACCGAACCGCTTCGTAAAGGCATTCGCACCGGTTTTATATACAAAAAAACTGGTCAAGCAGCTTGTTGTAAAAATAGTTGATTTAGTAAGAGCATGAAAGTATTGCCTTACAAGGAATTGCCTAAAAGCGGCACTTTCATCTTTGTGAAATTCAACCGACTAAAGTATGCGCCTTCCGCCCCCCCCCCCCCCCCGTCCTTCCCTGTATATTACAGGTAAGCCGACCCACTGAAGATATCAGGACCTGGACAATACATCTATTCAAGCTCTGCAAAGAAATTAATATTTGCTGTAATCGACAGTAAAAGAGACACAGCAAATAAAGGAACGACCATTTGTGAGCACTGTTGAATAAATTAATTTTGGTGTAAACTGACGCTGATTATTAAGCCAGGCTGCACTGAAGGCTGAACGGCTGGTGGTTGCGCGCAGGCTCACTTTGATGTGGGTGCAGTGGACCCAAAATGGTGGGTTTGTGCTGCTGGACAGCGCGATTGAGTCATCTGCTTGCGCTGCATGCACTGGTCGTCCACCGGCCTCAGTACAGTTAACGTACTGTGGCTGAACTACAATGCCCGTAGCACGGCCGAATTTCCGGCAGCTTTAGTCCGGCTGGAGTCCGACGACCGCATATCGGCTGTCCTCCGGTGGCCGTACTTCGGCCGCACACGGGTGGCTTTGGAATGGCCGGAGCCCTGCGGCTGGAATCTGGCCGTATGAACGTAAGCCGGTCGACTGGCCGACGGACACTAGCCGTTGGACAGTGATGGGAGTATGGCCGTATACGGCCAAAAGGCCCACATTTGGACACGGGCCGAACATGGTTGCCGGAGAAAGGCCGGTCAGAAAATCACAGGCTAAAGTACACGGGCTTGAGTAAGGCCTAACAGTCCTGTGCTGCCTGGGAAAGCGCAAAATATTGGCCTGTCTGTTCGCTTGTGTCTGTCATAAATAAAATTTAGTTTTGCAACCTAATATCAGGTCCCGCTGTATACATGGGAAATACAGGGGTCGCCGCCAAGCAGCTTTATGTATGTGCACTCTCTATAGGTATACAACTCTAGCAGCACTACAACTGCCCCTCAGCACTTCAACTGCCCAATTCGAAGCTCTAGGTGTGTGTAACACCGCGGAAGAACACATTGAGGCTTATCTCGTCAATCAAATCAATAGACTTTCAAAAATTACCACTGGCGCTCATATTCTCCAGAGGTTACGAATCTCACCTCTAGACCCCCCGAAGACAAAACCAAACTCCCTCACGACCTCCATTCTTATTTATCAAGCCTATACCCACAAACATGCACCCACAATTCAACACCAAAAGGCGTTCGCAACGCGGACAAGCCTTACACACAAAATACCGCGACAAACGCGACGTTCATTACGTCCACGCAGCCGAATATTGGCGGCATGGTGCCTTTTCAATCGTCTCCCAGTGCCCTTCCAATCAGGTACAGCGCAACTTCCTTACCATCCGAACCACCAACCCAGCCACAGCGGAATAGGTGGTGGTAGCATTAGCGCTTACGCAAACGCCGACCCCCTCCATAATCATCATCGATTGCAAAAGGACAGTTCGAAATTTCGCCTCCGGCTTTATTTCAATTCACGCACTCAAAATTCTCCAAGAAGCCCCTCGCCCCCCACAACGTCCCCTGTAGAAATCATCTAGGCTCCGGCGCATGCTGGCCTGGAAGCGAATGAAGTTGCACGCACTATCGCTCGAGAACTAAACCATTCGAGCCGGGCCCAGCACATTCCCCTATTACGGGGCCAGATCCGCTAGAGACGGGATGGTCACGTACAACGAAATTATCAGCCATTACCGCCTCTCCCGCCGTGTATATCCCCATTGCACACACAGCTCACCATCCAGCAAGAATACTCAAGGCGTCTTAGAGACGAGCACGTTTCCCAGTCCCACTAAATTACACCTAAATGAGCCAGCCCTATACCTTTCACCTGACTGTACTGCCTGCCAGTCCGTCGTCAACCTTCAGCACCCTATTTGGGGATGCTGCAGAGATCCCTACCTGAAAAAAACTACATGTGAGAAGTGGGAAGAGGCGCTGCACTGCCCACACTAGGAGGCACAGGCTTCACTGGTCGCCCGGGCGGCCGCGGTCGCCTCCAAAACGGCGGCCACCATCGTCAACTATTGCGGCTCCCAAATAAATGTGTTTCTTCTTTTGTCCCACGCTTCAGCCACTCCGGAAAAAGTTGCAGTTCTTCAACGAGAGCTCCATATCGGAAAAATGTTCCCCAGCTAGGTAGTTAGGGAGGTTAGTGGTTTACTGAAATGGAAAGCAAAAAAACGGGGACTGGGGATAATTTGAACGCATTTCGGGGTTCACCAGCATACAGACCAGTTCGGGGAAAGGGGAGAGGTGGCGTAAAACTGTATGCGTGAGAAGAAACGGAGAGAGGAAAAGAGGGAGAGAAAAAACAGATGGAGTGCGTAAGGCTCGCCAGCAGGCATTGAGCTGCAGCTGTTTGATGAGGTTGGTCTCCTCGAGACACACCTGGACAAGTTGGAAGGCTTCCCGTTGGATAGAGTTTGGGCTCGTCATGACAATCAGGTCCATCAGGGTGTGGGTGGGCAGCCTGAGACGCTGGAGAGCTGGCCGAAGCTCTGCTCTCGGTAAGTCGTGCTGTCGGCAGGGTCAGAAGAGGAGCTCCAGTGTCTGGGGCTCTGGGCAGTCAAGACATGTAGGCGACTACTGGCAGCCTTGTCGGTGCAAGTGGGCTGCCACATTGGAGCCATCGAGCAGCATGCAGAGGAGTATGGAACAGGTGTCCCTGCTGATGTGGCCAGAGAAGTCCTGTTGAGCTTGGCCACTGATTGCTCTGGAGTTCGGCTGGATCGTCTCCACCTTTCGCGCTAGGATGGGTAGCGCGGTGGCGAAGGGCCTCATGTCGGGGTACGCAGAGACCCCATGCTGGAGCGTAGCACCTCTGACCAGGGCGTCAGCCATCTCATTGCCGGGGATGCTGACATGAGATGGCAACTAGTTGAACCCCAAGTCCCAGGCACGGGGCTCAACCAAGTGAAGCTTCGCCGCCAGAGACCGCTCCGCGTAGCCGGTGGCGCTCGATGGCTGGGCCGCATCTTGCAGTCGCGAGATAGCGGGACGAGAGTCGGTGATAATTACGGCCCCCTGATTCTGGTTGCTCTTCTCCAGGAGCAGGACTGCAGGAAGGTGCCGCCCGGCAAGCTCTGCATGGGTGGAGAAGGCGGGTAAGGGCAGGCAGCACACTCGACTGGCGCCAAGGTACATGACCCTGATGGCGGCTCTAGCTCTGCCCATAGATGGTTGCACGGAGCCGTCTGTGTAGAGCTGCCGGAGGCCAGCCGTCTCGCCCTGAAGCAGGTCAGCAACCTCCTGATGGGAAGGCTGGGTTTTTTGACCGGTTGCTAGGAATCCCCGGGGACGTGATGGTGATGTGAAGAGCTCCCCCGATGCGAGGTGGTGATGTCTCGAGGGTGGGACACTGCGGCAGCTCAATGTGACTCTCGTAGATGTACGCCAGCATACCCAGGGGAAGAATGTGGAAGTGCGAATGCACGAGTTGAATTTGCGCGGTTCGGTAATGTTCGCGAAAGAGAGATCACACACACACACACAACTACAAAGAAAGAAAGATGCATTTATTCACAGACACCTTGTGTTGTCGTTGTACATGATTGCTAGAGCGGATCTCAGCTTTGAAATTACGTGTCAGTACTCTTTTAAGCAGGTGCATTAGCCCTTCCCACGCCAGATTCTTGGCCAATCCCCCACGTGGGTATGTGCCATGTCAGCGGCCAGGCAGCGCGCGCCCATCTCCCCTCGTTGCCAAGGAAGACGAGGAGATTCCTGGCCAATCCCCCACGTGGGTATGTGCCATGTCAGCGGCCAGGCTGCGCGCGCCCATCTCCACGTGCGCGGACATTGCCGGTGGACGCAGGTTCAGGGTCGCTTAAGAAGTGCATTGCACTTAAAAGGGCGGTCTCAATCTGGTAGCGCACCATCTTTTTATGAGCAGTTTTCAGCAAAAATCAGACATTAGGGTTTTTTGAAGTCAAACATAAATGCGATAGTGACATTCGCTGTTGTTTTAACGAAGAATATTCGTGCGTGTAATGGTTGCGATTGCAAACGAAACAAAGGCGCGTGAAAAGCATTATTTGAAACAAAAACACAAACAATCGGCGCCGCTTGCACCAGTGGTGCAAAGTTGGAGATACAGAAGAGCTGGCACACCCTTCATGTTCGTCGGAAGCGGGGCTCATGCACCTCACATAGATTTTATAGCTTCCCACAGAAGGTTCTCCATTCCTGGCAGGCCTGAACCGTTTTGTCCACAGCCTTTAACATCTCTTCCGAAGTGGAGCCATGTAACAGCACACGCTAGCACCCACGGCAACGAGATTCGCGAACTCGGCATCTGCAGCACCAAATCGGCGTCTGAGCTTCCTACTTTAGGCGCGAACACACGTGAACTGGTAAAGAGAACAGCATGCGAGAGATTACGCCAAGAACGCTGTACAGTGTTCTCGAAGGTTAATCTGGCCAACGCCGGGCGCTCCTCACGAGGTTTGTTTCTTCGTATTGTTACAAGCTCTCACGGGGCGCAAGCTCATGCGTAAGCCTGGATAATGCCAGGACCTTTCTACGAGGCGAACAATCACGTGCGCCTTGTATGGAGCGCTACGTGGCATGGGCTACAAAAAACAAGCGTCTTTCGATGACATTTCGATCAGCAGATTCACAGACAGTTTCCCGCGAGAAACGAGACGCACAGAGTACGAAATGCTCCAGAGGACACGAATGACATCCGACCCGGACTGGTGGAGTTGACTACGGCGAACGAAATGCACAGTGCACGGAATGCGACGAAGCCAGCACACACGAAGGAAACGCTAATCGCGATATCCTCTGCTCCCACAGCTGCGATGCGGAATTGACCAGCGAATGTTACAACTACAGAAATCTCACTTGCCACAATCAACAAAACACCCAGCACTCGCAGTTCAACTGTACCGGAACGTACGGGTGCTCCGGCACCCGCTGCTTCACCCCGAGTTCAGCCAACGACCGACATCACACTCGTGCAGGTAGGCCCGTCAACGACAAACGACACAGCCAGCGGGTGTGGCACGCTGAAGCCAGAACGAACAAAATCTCCGGCACCCACTGCTCTGATCAAGACTCACGTGACAAACACCGACAAAGTTCGAGCCTGCTTCTACGGGAGGTACCGACCTCAGCATTCTTGAAATAACAGGCAAAAGACGAGAGCTTAAGCGGTGACACGGACACGGCCAGAACGATAACGACTGAACCTGATCCAGACCATTGCATCGAATAGCCTATCGATGAGGTCACGCTTAAGACTGAAGGGAATGTGGGACCGAACGGACGAAACGAACTACGCCGGCTTCCCCACCTCAACAGCTTCACTTCCCAGGTAACCATGGCAAAAGGGAGGACGGAGCCATTACGATGTTGAACGATCACGCATGCCACTGTACGAAAACGCCGCGCTAGCACTGGATGAGCAAAAATACAAACAGCTAGCGCGCCATACGCAGCAATGTCCTCAACGCGCCCAACTATGGCATACCTGCCCAACCGAGCTCGCGACCGGACGAAAAGGCCCGCTATGCTCTCGCATGCATCAAGCATGCAATCAGATACTTGAACACAATCTCCAACCGAAGCGATGTAACTAACGTAACGGCATAAACGCTGTCAAGTTCAGGTCTGACGAAGTGAATTTCACGGTATGCAAAAAATCAAGCCGATTTGAAATTCACCCAACCTGATGCAGACGAACATTCTCTTAACAACGTTCATAGTACCCGGAACAAGGCTCGAATAACTGTGAATAAGCGGACAGTGATATGGATACGAAAGGACGTCAAATTAGGTGAACTCTTGATTGTGGCTGGGGGCAGGCCCAATTCGAATTCCGAACACCATTCGGAGAATATCAGCTCTCCTAGAAACGAAAACGGACGAGGCAAGCTGCCCCCCGTAGACACACAGAAAACCGCAATGTAGGACCACAGCTGGGCTGTGAAGCCTCACACCCCCAGAGAGTCGACGTGGCCTAGACTTTGTTGTTTTATTCTTGAGAAGAAGAGGAGGCACCAGACGCAACGGAAGCACTTGCGTTCCGTCTTGCTCTCTCAAAGGTACGTGCCTTCGCGTAGTGAGTCACCCTATGATAGTCACCCCGTCAGACGTTTTCTACCCGTGGTCCTCTCTCTTGATCAATATAGAACAAAAGCTTTTGTACTCCAATAAGCATGTTAATTTTTTTTCTTTTGACCTTTTATTTGAGACACGACCTAGCTAATAGCTAAAAGTGCAGATAAGTTGAGTACTCGGGAGTACAACTTGAATACTCGTGCCTACAGATTGAGTTGGAGTACTAATGGGTGCAGATTGAGTACTCATGATTACAAATTCAATACTCATCAGTAAAGATTGGGGACTCATGAGTATCGATTGAGTACAAATACTCGCGAGTACAGATGAGCTGAGTACCATTGAGTGCAGATGAGTACGAGTTCTCGTGAGTGCAAATTGAGTATGAGTACAAGTGAGTAAATATTCAGTAAGAGAACATGCGAGTACTAAAGAGTTGAATACTACTGTACAGATTGAGTATAACTTCTTGTGAGGACAGATAAGTCTGAGTCACGTGAATACAATTACAAATGAGTATGTGATGAGTGAGCAAAAGGGATTTTCAGAACAGACGATCTTTGAGCCTGAGTTGATGTGAGTAGAACGTGAATGAAAAAATTGTGATTCAGTTTGAGTGAGTTCTTTCCGTATGGCGATGTGTGGTTAAGTTAAATCAAGCTAAACCGATCGGTGCAAACCTCACTTTCTATTTTTTTGCCAGCTAAAATGCCATGTTGGGACGATAAATAAGCTTTAGCTGGATCTTTGAAGCGAAATAGGCGGTAAAACGTTCTAGTAATAATCGTCAAAACGATTTGGTGACCCCGCGACAACGGCTCTAACCCGAAAATGCACGCACTGTTAGCTTTATCTTCGAAAAATATGTTCGCGAAAAAAAGGTTTTAGAGAGATTTTGTTTTTTTACTTAACTCTGGAAGAAACGCACAGTACGTTTTGTATAGCGATTACAACAGCATTCTGATATTGCAGCTGTACCAGTGAATTAAGGCCATGATCGGCCGTACGTTGTACCTTTTTCATGGCTATAATTTAGTTTGTAATTGGAACTAGCCGATTGGTGAAAAAAGACAGTGTGACCGAGGAATGTGTTCATTCCTGTAACTTGGCAGTAAATACGACGGTGTAGTACGTCGGTGTAAATCAGGTGTAGTATCGCTAAATTTTAGCTGCACCAAGGGGCAACAAATCGTTTGAACACGAGAGATTCAATGGTTTCAGGACCATTCAAAACCGAAGGAAGCCCAAGTCTGTCCCGGGCGTGTCGCCCTAAGGCAACCCCTACCAGGGCCTGGGAAAAGACTGCCGTACCCTGCCCCGCCTCAAAGAGAAAGCAGTTTGCACGCGGTATAGATTTGTGTGTGGTTTTTAATGATCATAGTGTGACGTCTTTGTGAGATCATGTTAACTTTAGTACTTATTGTTCAAGGCTTCAAATTCCAAAAAAATTGTCGCGGGTTCACCGCCGTCCTATAGACGTATTGGTGTTTTGTCTTTGGCGCTGCCCTTAAGGTCTCCCAAATTGAGCAAAATACATACCTTCGCTATTGTTCCTTTTCAAGTCTTGAAACACCCAGCAAGTTTGATTTGGATTGTAGTAAGTAATCTTGTGTTTTTCAGTGACTTCAGCTGCACAAAAGACCAGTAGAATTTGTGTTACAATAACCGTTAGAAGTGAAACCGAACTGAACCAATATTTTTATGAAACGTTACCTGAACTCAAGATGTTATCTTTACGCAATCAACCAGAACGAAAACAAAATATAAGAAAGGAAGTTACAGTTGCGGGTCACAATGGAATGGCTCGATTGTCCCTTGTAGGCCATGAGCGCTTAATGCCATTCCGATCGTTTCTCTGTGACATAACCTTAACTACAGAATTACCCGGTCGTTTCTGTGCAGTGATAACAATCAGAACACTATCAACGCTCTTTGAGTGGTGCGCACCATTGGACTGTTTGTTGATGGTGGTTGCACGAGCATAGTACACGGCTGGGCAAATGAAATGTCTGCTTCGACAGCCTATAGGCGCTATTGAACAGGGACTGCGCACTAATATTGCTGCAACTGTGCAGCTGAAATACGGTAGCAGAATTGCTGTACGGTGGTAAGCTCACTTAGGGTGAGCACGGGAGCTTGTGGCTGCCGGTACTATAAGAGCCGCCAAACGTTGGCTGCCCGAAGCATCCCGCATATGCTGTGCGTGTCGAGCCAGTATTTCATTTCAGTGTGCACATTGCGTCATCGGAGCGTCTACTCATCTTCTGCTAAGTTCCGCATCGTCTGCTAATGGTGTCGCGCTTTGAACCTCGAATCATCAATCCTTGTATGAACGTGCCTAATTAAATTACAAAGCCATTTTCCACAAAAATTGAATCGAGGTTGTAGTGCCCAAGCTCGCTTCAAGCTCTGCATTTATTTCTGATGAACATTGGGCGCATGCGTTCCTTCGCTTTCAGTAGAAATCACATATAACAAATAAAGGGATGTTCAATTTAGCGTCCTCTTTTTATCCAGTCTCTTTGAAGCAGGCTTGCTAGATGCGATGTTTCGCCGCTACAAGTACGATGAAGTTAGAAGAATAATGTTCAGACGTTCCGGTGACGCGATGTACGTGCTGAAAGCATAGCCTTGCTCTACACGCACAGTGCATACGTGCTACTTCAATAATTTCACGGTACGCTGCTCTCACAATGTCGGTGTCTAGGCTCTCCAGTGTTCACCATAAGCGAGCTAACCGTTGTTCTGTGCAATACGACTGATTGCCACCTTTAACGTCCCCACTTGTTGTATTTGATAATTCCCATAAGCAGTTTACACGCCTAGAAACGAAATTTTGACATGTGCGCGTCCCCACGGTCGCGCTGTAGGTAAGCCTTTGTTTGCTAATGACGTCGACGAAGGTGCGGCCGCCACCGCCGGGGCTCGCGTGTCTATGGAGACTAAAAAAAGAAAAATTCAGTGTGTCGATCTTTCAAGGCACCGCAGAGATCCCCAGGTGGTCTACATTATTCACAGCCATTCAATATAACGTGCTCCTTGTGCGAAAAGCTTATGTGTGGGAGATCAATTCACCAACAATATTTCGAAGGCGTTAAAAGCCCAACAAGAAGAAATCAAGCGTACGGAGTTTGCGCGTCCAATAATTGTTCCAAAAACCGCCCATGGTGCATACAGATTTTATTGTACAAAAAAGATGCTAGCGACATCTACGTTTAAATCTTAAGATGTATGATGCGGGACCTTTAAAGTGGCGTCGTAGCATCGTTTAGGAAGGCCGTTGCCTGCATTTAGCATTTACGCTTTCCAGGAACTGAAAGTCTGTGACGGGGGCCAGGAAAAGCGCAACTGTTTTATTCAGCGCGGCACAGAAGAGACATAGCGTATCTACGCTTGTGTGGCTTAGGATGTGGGCGTGAAACGTTACGGCTGCGAGGTAGTGGCAGATTTGAGTAGGAAAGCCAGGGTGGAAAAGTTTAAAAGTGTATATTCAGAAGTGTCGTGGCATGACTGAACGTTCTGTTTTTTTAAGACAGTGAGAGAGAAAGACCTTCAGAGAAGGTTTGGAAAATCGGTCATAATACGATGGTAGCCCCGAAATGTGGAACCCAAATCCAGGGCCCCGCAATTATCTCAGGCTGATCTAGGGGAGCTTGTCATGCATCGCTAAGCTCTACAAGTGGAATCGCTATAGGTGTAAATCTACACAACCCTGTCCTTGGACATTTAAGATTATTTAGGACGTTTTCTACCAGAGATATTCACTTATAAAGATTTGTTAATATGTGCGTTTGTTTGTAACCTGAACAACGTTAACAATCATTCGCCGTTGAGATCCCCGGGTCTTACGAGGAAGAACGGTGTTCCCATAGCCATTGCATGGACTTCATCATTTTTTCTGGGAGGGAACTCTGATAAACGCTGTGATTACGGAGCACTTTGTGCGAGTTGGCATGTATCTGGCTCGGCTGCGTCGTTCTTTTCCACACACTGGTGCCCGGATGTAATATAATGTTAATTTTATTATTGTGGTTTGGAGAATCTTTCTCAGATGTTCAGATACTCTGCCTGCGGCCAAAACCCTAATGGGCAGTTGAGTGTGTGTATTGATGGTTAAGAGGCTATTCCATATTTTCACTTGATGGATCACAACAAGGATGGGTGAGATTTTCGTGTTTTTGGTCCTTTGTGTAGAAGAGTAACGACGTCTCACCGATTGTCGCATTCTACCAGCACAGCAATTGTTGCCTTTGAATTGTCGGCGTATGCTGCATTTTAACG